>NW_004524591.1:4554952-4558417 GCF_000260255.1 Octodon degus
TTCATTTATGTCCCCCTTTTTTGTTTAGTTTTGTGAGAGATGGGTATTCCATTGCCATTCAAATATTGTACGTACATGAATTAAGCAAAATATTCCAATATAGTCCAGTAATCCTTCATAGTAGTAGATTATCTGCAGAACTGGCAATGTCAGATGTTGTTGACTTGAGTCTTTTACAGCTCAGCATATTAAAATGGCTTTACTTTTTATAGCTTGTTTTTATACTTTTCTGCTGAGTGGTCAAGACCAAGATAAAGCAAAGCCTATCTAACAAAAAATGTAACTTTTATATCTGACAAGGTCAGTCAAATCCCTTCAAGATTTACCCTGAAACTGTGTACAGCAGTTTGCAGATGTTTTGTCACTGTCAGCCATGTGGATGAGTCACGGCCACTGCTTGACCAATTTGCTCTCTGTGAAAGCCTGAGAGAGTGTTTTCTCTCCATGTGACTCTCCTTAGGCACACTCTACATTGTCGATCACTTTCCTCTCTGGCCCCATAATCTCCTTGAACAGAAAATTTGGGACACCACTGAGTTACAGGATGTTACAGTACAGGTTCTCTTATGTCCTGAGTCCTCATTGACCTTGAAGGACTGGGGCCAAAATGTTGGCTGTCATTATAGCCCTTCTTTTTCTCTAATGTTTTGGTCTGCAAACTTAAGTTGTTACCCCTCCAGAAGAGAAGCTTAATGATGTTATGACCTTATTATTTTTTTGCATATGTTATTAATTTTAAACACAATAACTGCAGTAGGTTTGGAGAGTATTGGATCCTGTCACTTTTTAAAATTAATGTATTTTAAAACTATAGGCTAGTAATTCAGATTCATTAAGGGGAAATACAATTCTGTACAATTTTTGAGTTGAAAAAGATGTTAGCTAAAATCATCAGAAATAGTTTAGATAGATCCTTACAATATATGTTCATCCTATTTTATACTGTTTCCCAAATATATCAGAAACATTTTAAGTAATCACTCAATAATTTTAAATTTCTTATTTTTCTCTTAGGCAGTCTGCTATGAGTGTAACAATGTATTTGTGATATTGATTATATGCTAATATACTGATTTTAGTCATTATAATCAGCAATTATGAATAAACTATCTTAAAATTGCACGTCTTAAACATATGTACAAATGCATATGTTGAACTTTGTAGTACTCATCCTCCTCTGCAAAACTGCTAGTCACCCGGAAGACATATTAGTCACTTGTTTTTGAACAAGATTTTACAGAGATCAAATTTTATCTGCAAATTATATTTCTCTCACTCAAAATGTTCTTTCAAAGTTTATGTGCTTTAATTGAGTAAAATTCCCTTATAGTGGCACTCCTGCTTGTGATTTGCTGAATAACCATGGAATCAGTCTTTGTTTGAAAAAGTCTTTATCTTTTTCAAAGTCATTCATACAAGCAGGTCAATTTTTTCTCATATAATTTTTATTGTTTCACTGTGTTATGTTTTATGTAATTGATTATTTATAGTTTTCTCTATGATGTGAGGTAAGGTAAATGTTTACTTTTTCCATTTAAATATATACATATCTTTAGACTACTTCTTTTAAAAAAGTTCTTCCTTTTCCCCTCTGTCCTGATCTGTTTATGTTCATCATATTTTTTTTACCAATATCATGCTCTATTTTTATAGTAACTTATTTCTTCTTTTTACTTTTTTAGAAAGAGAATAAAATATTTTAAAAAAATTAGAAACTGTACAGAATGTCAGTAAGCAAAATTAATAGTAGTTTAATAAGTTTGTATAAAGTAAAAAAAATTTATACAAAACTTAGTAATTTCCAAATAATTATCATTTTTTTTCCAAAATTATGATTCTAGCTAATCAAGTCTTTAAAAAAACCCAGTTTGGGTCCAGGGAGATAGGTAGGTGGTATAAGCACCTGCCGGACAAGCACAAGACCCAGCTTTGATGCAGACACTGCAACCCCTGCTGGCCCCGAGCCAAGCCAAGCACCAAAGCCAGACATGGTGGCACATGATTGTAGCAATCCCAGTGCTGGGGAGGCTGCGACAAGAGGATCTCTATGAGTCTGAGCTGTGTAATGAGACTCTGTCCCAAACAAAGAAACAAACAAACAGTCTTGAGTGGCCTTGATCGAACCTCGTGGTTTACAAGTGGCTAGGGGTTGGGGAGGGGAAGACCTCAGGTAGCTTAGGAGCAGCTGTGTCAGAATGACTTCCCTCTGAACGACACAACATTTTAAATGTTTTGAGTCACTCTATACCTTGGCTGTAGAGTTGCTTATATGAATTTGTAAATTTTGAAACTAAATTCTAAAGCTAGGAATGCTTCATGGTCCTGGGTATTGAACTTGTGACCTTGCACTTACCTGGCAGCTAATTAAGCCGCTGAGCTATACACCCAGCCCTAGGAATGCTTCTTAATATCTGTATCCAAGTAAAAAAAAACAAAAAAAAAAAAAAAAAAAAAAAAAAAACACTGATGCTTCTATATTTTCCCAGAAAGGGACAGTCTTTCAAAATTATTACATTGATATAGTTAGTTAGATGTTTAAAATGTCTGTTTTTTTTTAATGGAGAATATAACTGACTATCAAGGTTTTGAAGTGATCCAAAGTACATGACAATCACTGTTTTAAATTAGGAGAATTTTTTAAAGGATATACATGCAATATAATAAATACTGAAAGTAGGAAATTAAAAATGTATTCATACCATTTAGATTCTAAATTCATTATTAGTTTATAAAGCAATAATAAGCAGTTTAATGTAAAATCTAGTGCAAATAGTTATTTTAGATACACACCACAGTAAATGACTCCATTCTGCCCTCTGGTAGAGAAATTGTAATCTCCAGGGAACAAATCTTAATTTGACAGGAAATTTCCAGCCTTAGTAACATAAAACTGATCTTGAGTTCTTGGTATAAGCTCACCAGCATATCAGTTTTCCTTTCCAACACAGAGAAGAGAATGTTACCGTGACTGTTTTTGCTTTCTTCATAGGTCCTTTGCATCACGATTTTCTTTTGTGCACATAGGTTTCTACCAGTATTTTCAGTAGTTATGCGACTGGATAAGTAATGATTGTACTTTGTTTTAGTCAAACTCTGATTATCTCTGCTGAAGAAAGCACAGCTTGAGATGATTCCACCAATAAACTAAGCTGTGTATGGGTTTTCAACTTTGGCAGCTCAAGACAACCCCCTGAAGAACTTTAAAATCTCACCGAGGCTTAGCCCCTTCTGCTGCTTCCCTCACTCATGATGTGATTACCTTTTGATTGTGTCTCATATCCAGCATTGGAATACATTGAATCAAGCTATTAATTTTTTTCTTTTGACCTTTATAAAAATCTGGATATGAGCAGAAAATTGATTGATATAAATGTCACTTACAGAGATTCAGCCCATTTACTTGCAGAGAAATGAGTAAGCCACGAACATGTTGTAGGCCCTTGAAATATAACGAAGGGGGGAAAA
>NW_004524591.1:4558517-4559170 GCF_000260255.1 Octodon degus
TATACTTTCCAAAAGGAATGTAAACAGTATGCACCACACGTAGGTATCATTAAGCTAAAATAATACAAAGAAATGAAATCAAATGTCTCTTTCTGCAATCCTTTCAGTAGTTAAATCGGACCTTCAGCAATGCATTCATTTGATTTGTTCTGTGTGTTTGGTAATAGTCCTATTTTAAGGTGCCCTTCCCTAAGAAAAGTTAGGCTAGCTTGACTCTAAGGAGAATTTGGAAAAGAATAAGATTCCCAGGGCTTTGTCTACTTGTCTTCTAAAGCTAGAAAACACACTGGGCACCCACACAGGTCTACAGTAGACCTTGGCAGTTCTCATATATACATGGGCTTATTTACAGCCTAACGCACAGCTATTTTATACATTTAATATGTGCTTATAAATGAAGCAGTGTATAATACTGACATAAAAAGATCTTCTAAGTTTAGCAACACTTTATCGTGCATTAATAATGAGCAAAATATCATTAGACAGCCCACACATACATACATACCAACATAAATGCCAACATGCTTGAAATTTCAGCGATGTTGGCAAATGAAATTAAAAACTGGTCTACATAGGACTGGCAATGTCAGAAGTTTTTGACTTGAGCCTTTTATAGCTCAGCATATTAATATGGCTTTACTTTTTATACTTCA
>NW_004524591.1:4559270-4566019 GCF_000260255.1 Octodon degus
ATCTATCTATCTATCTATCTATCTATCTATCTAGATATAGATATTACAGTGAATTAGTAGTTACCTTATTATAATTACTAATTGTCCTAGTTACTTTTCTCTCATTGCTAAGACAAAATACCTAAAACATCATATTAAGGAAGGAAAGGTTTATTTAGCTCACATTTAGTGAAGATTTCAGTCCATACTCAGGAGGCTCCAAGGCAGAGTGGCACATGACAGAGGGCAGCCATTCAGGGTGGTGGAAAGCAGCAAAGAGAAGGTGTCCAAAAGAAGGGACAGTGTCTGTGACAGCCAGCAAGCCTCTCCCACTTCCTTACATTGTATTCAGGCTGTCTGTCTGAAAGCGGGTGTAGCACTCATTTCCATAATCCCAGCACTGGATCTTGAATTGATCACAAACTCTAGAAGCTGTGCCACTGACTACATGAAGCTTTGGGGAGACATCAGATACAAACCAGTACATTATTTAAGGGTATAAGATTTGTGGTTCATTTAATGATTATCAGTGAAATAACTTTACTGATTGTTATAGAGTGGTACCTCAGTTCACTGACTGAATTTGTTCCATGATTCTCAGGAAGATGTCTGCATTTGTGTTTGTGAGGGAAGTAAGGTCATGGTTATGTTGATTCACTCCACAGGGAGTTTGTGAACAGAGGCAAAAGCTACTGAATACTTCTATTTGTGAATCAAATTGTTTGCGAACAGAAGTGTTCATGAACGAGGCATTACTATAATTTTTAGTATTGCTTTTACTCTATATTAGTACACATACGTATACTCAATGTAGAGAAAAACATACATACATACATATGTGTATATACATAGCAGATGCATTTTTATTGGTATATGTTCATGTGTATAAAATATATTTTTCTTGAGCTTTTATACTGGCTAACCATCTCTGATCTGTCTTGGTATACTGTGATTCTGTGAAATACTCACCCTGATAATATAAAAAATTGCATCAAGATAAGTTTATGTGTCCATTTTTCTCAACAGATTATGAATGCGAATTTGTTTTTGTTAAATTCTCCACCCAAATGTTGCATGTGTATTGAACTGGCTGAATAAATTCTCCGTCTTTTTAATCAGTGCTTATCTTATCCATCTTACTAAAACTCCTTCTCAAACACAAGAATTATACTGCCTAAATACTTGCTACAGTTTTCATTTTTCTGTTTGTTATACCAATAAAAAATGAAAGTGCAGAATTAAAAGTATTATTGAGAAAACTTCTGATAACAAATTCCTTCCTTAATTGCCTAATTCTTCATTTGCTTTGTTTAGACACAGCTAAATTGCTTGAAATGAGACAGATAATGAGGTCAAAACTTTTTTTTGAACGTGGTGTGTTTGTTCAGAAGAAATTACTGACAATCAAAATTGGATGTGATATAAACAGAATTGTCCATTTAATTAGTTAATTAATTGTTATTTAGTCAAGCAAGAGACCCTCAAATATTATTGATGAGAGCTGCTAGCTCTGATGCGCCCTCTGGGAACTCCTACTAACTGTGTGCTCAATTTGTCTTCAATTTCTACTCCACTACAGCAATGAGAGGTACGTGAAGCCAAGAGATCTCCAGGAGCAAACTGAAGGGCAGGACGTCTCAAATGCGTATTCTCCTTGTTACAGGAACACATCTCACAGCTATCTTTCCAATATCTCCCTAACTGCACATTGGGAATAAGACATTGTCTCTGTTTCCCCAGTCGGCTCCCCTCGTGTTTCCCATGGTGACAGAATGTCATTACCAAGGTGACAGGGTGTCCAGATTGTTTTAATCTACATCGCTGAAATGAAACAACTTGTTTCAAATCAAGAAACCACTCAACCAAAACACCAAAATTATTTTTCCTTTGAAAGTACTTTGTCTTAATTACCAGTCTCCCTCACTTTTTTTCTAACATGCTGAAAAGATTATGTGGGAAAGCTCTAAATTTCTGAAGATTAATCATCATAAATTTTACAATTAAAAGTTATCAAAATTTACAGATTGTGCTATAAGGACAATTGTATTATACACTAGGTATTTTTCAGTGGCAATCTCAATGTTTATTTTTGCAATAAAATATAATATACACGAAAGAAACAATAAAATCATAATTATCAGAGCAGCTGATCTCATGCAAAAATCCAGTAAATATCTACAAATCAGACATGGTACAAACATTAGAGTGCATCTGTAAAAGTCAAGAAGAAATGTTAAAATTAAATGAGAAGGGACAAGGATTTTTTTCAGGTGTAACTCTGCAATGGGCAAATTTTGATTTTACCATTTTGATCATTGTACTGTGATTTTTCTTTCAGAGTTCTTCTTTGGTACTAGGTATTAAACCCAGGGATTTCTCAGTGAGCTACAGCTACAGGTCTTCTTTACTTTTAATTTGGGACAGGGTTGTATTAACTTGCCAAGTGGCCTAGACTGGGATTGAATTGGAATCCTGCCCCAGCCAGGAAAGGTACTGGGATTAAAGGTGCATGGTACCAGTCCTGGCAGAATCCGTAGTTGAAGATGCATGTGTCTGTAAATTTTGCCTATTTGTTGTCCTTAACTTTATACCTTTCATAATTCAAGATAATCTTGAATTTAAGTATTTCAGATTATTTTATTCTTTCAGATTATTTTAAAGTACATTAAAGCAGAAATAAAATAAGGAAAGTCAGGAAGCATTTAGAACAAGAACGAGTAGAATTCCAGAGCATTATTAAGCCAGTACAGTAATGGTGGACCCTTCTGGCTATGTGTCAGCAAAATACTTTTGTTTATTATGTCATCTTTAGGATATTTCCTAGGATGTTCACATATCTACAGGAATAAGTTCAAACATCTTTTTGTCAAATTTCACCAGACTGCTCCTCTTTCTATGACTAGTAATGCTCAAGAAATCTAACAGCTTTACTTGTAATCTTAGTAACAATAAACAGGGCTCCCATTATGTTCATTATCTCAGTATGCATATCGGGAGAGCCCTAAGTTCTTCTCTCATTTTATTCATACTTTGTTACTGAGTTGACTATTTTCTGAACTGAATATTTCCTGAGATACTAAATTATAAACTGTCACTAAAACAGAGACTCTGGGTAGCCTGATTAAAAGTTCACCTTTAGTTGACCTTACCCAAGTTAACCAAATTTACTTAGCATTAATTTCCTCTCCTTTCAAATGAAAATAAAAATAAACTGAGCTCCTGGGAATTATTTGATATACTCTATATACTAAACTACCTATGAACGTATCCATTGGTAAGTACTCAACATTGTACCCATGAGCACCATCCTCACCAACAGCAGCATCAACCACTATCATTAGCATCATCCTTCTCATGAGCATCATTCTTAAGAGATTCCTGTTTCACTATTGCTACTTCCTCTGCAGTAATTGAGATCTCCTCTCCTGACCTCATTGATAGGATTCAGTCCTTATTATTCATTTTGCTTGCAAAGTTACCAATATTGGAGGGTCTAGATTTCTTTTCTTTTTTCTTTTTTTTTTTTTTTTTTTTTTTTTTTTCTACAAACTGACCATGTCTCAATTCTATTTAAATTACACAAAGAAACTCATCATGTTCATTTACTGCACAAATCAAGCTCTATGTGCTTTTTAATTATGAATTTCATGGAACATCATGGATAAGAAGGAGCTTGTTTAATCCTTAGAAAGGCGCTATTTTAGTGCGTCAGATACTATTAAGATTCTACTCAGTATAATGAAATATTTTCTTGTTTTTCCTCTTGACATTTGAGATTTATTTGTAACAATATTGTCATGTTATTTTTCTATTTTTAGTGATAATTGCTCATTAAGTGTTAGCATCCAAAGTAATTGTTTTGCAGCCCAGATATCATTCATTATTCATAAATCATGGCTACGGTGTCTCTCAAGCAGATTATTGCTTTTGTTCAAATGAATACATTAAGATAATTGGTGGATCTCTAATCAAAACAAAGTTTCAGGCTTTATTCAAATTAATACAACTTAATTTTAAGTGTCTAAATGTTAAACAATATTGTCACCCTTAAGCATACATTAGAAAGGTCTTGAATGAGAAAGTCATTAAACTTGACACTATTTAATAAGGACTCCATGAGATAGAAATTTTTCTTGTCTTTTAAAATTGATACAAAGAATAGTCTTCCAATCTTACACAATATTTGTATTAATCAAAATGCATTAGACATATAATTTACAAGTAATATTGTTGCCTATTGGTATTGAGTTTCTTCAGCATTTCCAGTCTTTTGATACCTATAAAATATTTTTGTCTTTTTAAAAATGTTTTTTATGTATTTTTTTTTTATTTTAGGGAAGGTGTGTTCAGGGTCTCACTATTAGTTTGGACTCATAGTGATCCGCCTGTTTAGAGCCTTCCAAGAGCTGAGATTACAGGTGTGCGCCACCACTCCCAATCTCAATTGCCATCTCAGCACACCCCAGGAGTGGGGCCAGCATGGCAGGGCCAGGGATCGAACCCCTGGCCCCTGCGCCTGCTTGCAGGCACTTTAATCTGCTGAGCTATTTAGCTGGCCCAAAAGTATTTTTGTCTTATAAAAATACTCTCATTCTTTTCTATCTTTGAAGCCATGAATATCTCTTGAAGATTGACATGAATTTAAATAGTTGGCTTTGAGAATATTTTTAGAAGAATAAAATTTTCTTTTAAATAATTACTGAGAATAAATCTTCTCTAGGCACAAAAATACATAGTCAGAGACACACTCTAACCAAAATGATATTCTACTTTGAAAATATACTTAACCTATTTCTTTCAGGAAAGAAGTTTCAAGTGATCTTGTCATATTGAAACCACACTTGGAAACATAATGTGCTTTTGATAGGTTTAAAATATAACTTTTAATCTTCTCTGGGATAAATGTATTTTTCATGCTCACTGCCGATAACGTGCGTTCACTGATTCAATCAACCATAAGCCTTCTTTGCATCAAGGATAGTCTAAGTGCTATCTCAACAAATTGCAAGAACTAGGAAGTATTATTGTAAATAAAGTTCTCTATTCCATTTGTATCTGAAGGAACCCTGTCTTATGACTCTTTCCTTAAGTTCTTAAATTTTCCTATGGAAACAGGAAGCGCCTCTTCTACAATAAATCAAGCCGAAAAAATAGTCCTTTATATACATTGAACATTTTTGGACTGTCATTATGACTCTGTTAAACAACAAAAATAAATATCAAAATGGAAAATTATTCAAATCTGGTGGATAATACCTAAATTCACTATGATTCATCTTTCATTTTATCTAATAAAATTTTTAGTTTTGTTTTAAAACATACATTTCAGAGCAGATTCTTTGAATACTAAACTAATTCTGTCAGCTTTTATTTGTGCCTACTACCAAGCAAGTTGTATAGCATATTTATAAATAGTAAACATGTTTCAAAACTATTCTTACAGCAAATTTTGGCAGAGACCATTTAGTAACCAAATGCTCACAGCCTAACTCAAGGACAAGCACCATGGGAGAAAAGGGGAGATGGACAATTTTCATATTTCATAATTTGATGTTGATATGTCTATCACTAGCCCATTTTTATATCTTAGAACTGTATTTACAGTTATCTTTTCCAGATTAAACAAATCAAGTTTCTTTTCTTTTGGCGGAACTGGGTATTGAACTCAGGCCCTTCCACTTGCCAGGGAAGCACTTACTCCCCTGAGCCATTTCCCAGTCCCCAAGTCAAGTTTCTTTTAAGGCTTTTGTAATAA
The DNA here is from genome assembly GCF_000260255.1 of Octodon degus. Lineage (NCBI taxonomy): Eukaryota > Metazoa > Chordata > Mammalia > Rodentia > Octodontidae > Octodon > Octodon degus. Next base: position 4,565,005 of record NW_004524591.1, read on the forward strand.
CGTTTCCTTAAATCTGATGATACAGTGCAAATGTGTCCTCTCCTTCAAATGTTGTTATCAAATCAAATGCAAATGAGATAAATTAAACCAGCGAATCCAATACAATCAGTTAAATCACTGAATGACCATAAGATTGTGTTAAAAAGAAATAGTTGAACACACATTTCAAATTCTATTTAAGCCAAAAAGAAAAACACCCAAATTGGAATGATAGTCATGTGCAACAATTCAATTGTTCATTTTTATTAAATATTTTCTTTTTATATGTTAGTTGCCATTTTTATCTTATTTTTTATGTTTGCTGTATAGATTCTTTATCTCCTACTTTTCTTTCTATTTAACTTATGTTTACTTTTTTTTTTTTTTAAAGGAGGAATGATTTATTTAGCTTAAGTTTGTAGAGGTTTTAGTCCATAATCAGCTGACTCCAAGGCAGGATGGTGTGGCAGAAGGGCAACCACTTGTGGTGGCAGAAGACAGCAAAAGCAACAATAAGAGTGGGAGAAGCAAGGCTATTTCTGTCTCTTATGCTGTATGCAGGCTACCCACCCTAGGGTGGGCATTGCATTCATACCCTTAATTCCAGCATTAGACCATGAATCATTTACAAACTTTACATTTGTCTGCCTCCAAAAGTCCTGTACCCCATTACTATATGAGGCTTTGGGTTGGCATCCAGATATAAGCCAAAATAACACATCTTTAGTTTTGATGACATTTGTCTAAAAGCCAATTTAAGTTACAGAAAAATGTTTCAGAAATATAAAAAAGCAAAAAGAAGAAAGAATTGTTGAGTTCAAATATAATGCTGTTTATAGATTGGACAGAGAGCTAAACAAACAAATACATACAAGGCAATTTGTTTACAAAATCAGAGTACACTCAGGTATTTGGCCAAATTTAATTAAAATAACAATTTAGAAAGTTGGTATTATAAATATACTAATCAGAACTTTTTGTAAGTCAATTAACAGATCCACAATCAATTTTTTGTGTTATATTTTACTTTAAAAAA
>NW_004524591.1:4572521-4614550 GCF_000260255.1 Octodon degus
TATCATGTCTGCATCTTATACTATGAATAACCACTATGAAGACAACAATATACAATATATTAATTATTGAAACTGTCCTACTAATCAGTTTTGAAACTGTCTCTTTGCTATTTGCTCCTCAATGAAATTAATTTTAAAAAATTGGCCTACATAATTGCAAATGTTTAAAAAAAGAAGAAATTGATTTTCCTATCAGTTGTGATTGGCTCTTGAACCTGAGATAAAGTAGGAATTTTGCTCCCTGCCCAGTTGAGTCCATAAGTTTATTCACAAATTGTGAATCTGTTTGTATACACTGTGTTTCGTATTAAGCTGCCTCTGACAACCAAGCCACACAGTATCAAATTCAACTGATAGAAAAGATTGAACCAGGAACGGATACTCAGAGTAACAGAGATGCAGCTGTCTTCTTGAATTTAATACTGTCTCTTTTTCCAATGTTAACCTATCAGCACCCCCATTTTTAAGCACCTTCCTCTTTTTTTTGGTGGGGGGGGCAGGACTGGGAATTGAACTCAGGTTCTTGTGCTTGTCAGGGAAGCACTTATTCCACTGAGCCATCTCCCAGGCCCCCTTTCCTCTTTTAATGCCCCTCTCCCATCCTTTCCGGGATTACCCTCCAATATCTGGCATTGTGCACACTGCTTTGTTCATATCCTCAGCTTACTTGTCCCTATGACTTGTGGACTTCTTCCAATTAGTTATACACGATTTATGATACTTGGCATGCTTGACTCTGGATGTGGCTGGAGAACAGGTCACCTGCTGGCTGCTTTAATCTTTACTAGAAAATTAGGAATCTTAAATGGGCCATTTACACTAAGAAATGAATATATTCACCTAGGCTATTGCATAACTTCTTAATGAAACTCTTCCCTCTCAGGTTCACTATGAGCCAAACATTTCATAACCCACAAAGAATAATTTGTAGGCAATCTCAAGACACATTTGCCCACCCCCAGCCTTGGCTCCGACAGGCTCTGCCTATGACTGTGGCACTGGAGGCGAAAGACCAGTGCTCTGATTAGATCAAACCGCAGGCTCTCCTCTTCGGTAGTGTATTTTCTCCTGCCCTACTTTAGGATAACTTTCAGCCTTTTCTACCTCTCCATCTTAATTTGGGTATTTCCTTTTCCCTAGATCATTTCTTTAAGTGTAGAAATGCTACTATTCAGTCATCCTTAAAACCTTTTCCAGAAGCCCTACTCCCCTTACATTCACCTTATTTATTTTATTTCCCTCCAGAACTCTTTCCAAAGTTGTTTCTCTTCACTGTCTCCAAACTGCTTTCTGTCATTCTCTTCAAAGTTACACCTATCTAGTTCACTCCCTTCCAGACACCAAAAGCACCTTCCGGAATCCCCAGTGATCTTCAATTGATGGATCTTATACTAATCCTTAGAAATCATCTTAGTTGGCATATGAGCAGCATTTGATCAAAATGGTCACTTCTTCCTTCTTGGTAGATGTTAACAGGATGCCAATTGATCGTTCGAATTCATGCCTGGAATGCTGAGCTCCCAGTACAGCTGTATTGAGATGACTATCATTTGGAGAGACTAAATTTTGGTTAAGTCAAAAGAATGATATTTGTAGTGTGACTCTTGCCCTTGTAGGAAGAGACCAGGAAGTGTTTTCTCTCTCTCCTGAGGGAACATTCCCACAAGGAGGCCATCGACAAACCAGGAAATGGGCCATGGCTAGAGCCACGAGTGTACACATCTTAATCTTGGGCTTCCCAGATTTCAGAAGTGTGAGAAATAAATGTCTACTGCTTAAGACACTTAGCCTGTGTTTTTATATTATAGCATTTAATAGTATAGAAGCCTGAGATAATATCTATCTATCTATCTATCTATCTATCTATCTATCTATCTATCTATCTACCTACCTACCTATCTATCTATCTCTATGTCTATCTGCCTACATTTTTACTTTTTTCCTTCCTTCCTTCCTTCCTTCCTTCCTTCCTTCCTTCCTTCCTTCCTTCCTTCCTTCCTTCCTTCCTGTGCCTCTCTTTTCTCACCTCTTTCCTCCCTCTTTCTTCTTGCTTATCACTGTCCTTGTTTTCTTCTTTCCTCTTTCTTCTGGTGTTCCATCCTTCTCAGTCTACACTTCTTGTACCTCAGTTGCTTTCAACTTCCTTGATTTCAGTCTGCCCACCGGCTCAGCCCCTGGCCCTGTTCCTTCCCTGTCTGAATTTACACTCTCCATATCCTTACCATGCCTTCTAAGGTATGAATTCACCTTATCCGCATCCTTCATGCAGGCTGAATGGCTTTCAGTGTCCTCAATGCCCCTAATTGCTCAGGCCACATTTGGAACTCTGCCTCTTCTCCCAAACTAGATGTTCATATATGCAGTTGTTTAACATCTGAGACAGAGATGGCAAAAATCTTTGCTTCTGTCTATTTCTTCTCACCTGCTCCTCTTCCATCTTTGCAAACTTCATGTTGCTCATAAGTTTAACATCCTGTTGCTCAACCCCAAGTTCTTGCAATAGATATTTACTGTACAATTTATCTAAAAGCAACATCCACTCTTTAACCCTTTTTTTACTAAAATTTCCAAAGTGATTCACATTCCAGCCCTTTCTAGCATCACAGCTGCTCTTGATATGAGTCATATCTACCAGATATGCACCTGTGTGTTACTACATTTTACTTTAGCAGGATAGCCAGAGTGATTCCTTTAAGCTCAATATGGAAAAGTCACACCTCTCTGTAAATCACTTCACTCAAGAGAAAACAAAATGTAGCTTAGTGATTTACGAGGCCATATCAGAAGAGAGAGGAAGAAATAGAAAGGAAGGAAAGAAGGAAGGAAGGAAGGAAGGAAGGAAGGAAGGAAGGAAGGAAGGAAGGAAGGAAGGAAGGAAGGAAAGAAGGAAGGAACTGGACTGAGGTAGAATGGAGCTCCATACAAAGGACCTGAGTTTAGTCTCTGGTCCTGAACAAATAATGGTTGTCACTGTGAACCACAATTACCGTGGGCTTGTTGTGATCTCATGTGGCCCCTGACTGATGTCTTCTCCATGTCTGTTTTATCCAGCCACTTGCCTACTTACCATCTGAAACATGTTAGCCATTCTCCTGTCTTAGGAATCCTATACTACCTGTTCTCTTCCTGTTCTTCTCTTTCTCTAGATAACCTCAGGACAATATCCTTCATGTCTGGCAAGCCTCTAGCTATATGGAATGACAGGCACAGTGCTAGTTCTTCTGACATCAGATTTAAATTTCAGCAAGTCACCCCAAGATAATCTTACTGACCATGCTGTTTATATTTTTACATCTTATAACATCTAAAATTTTACTGCAAAATACAATTTCAATTATATTTAATCTCTCTTGAATGCTACAAGAGATATGAGACCTTCATTATATTGTATTACATTTTCATAACCTAAAACTGTGCCTGAGATAAAATCCTCCTCAGTTTGTGAGGGAATGAATGAGTGTTTATATTTACATAAAAGATCAATTTTTATAGCATTTTATGCATATTATTATACATCACAGAGCAGGCCCATGAGGTGCATGGTGCTACATATATTGCTGAGCCCATCCCGTTTTTAAAAATTAATTTTATTGAGAAACAAATAGCAATGAGACAGTTTCAAAACCAATTAATAGGACAGTTTCAATAAGTAAGATATTGCATATTGTTGACTTCATAGTGGTTATTCATAGTACGAGATGCAGACATGATATCCTGTCCAAATGCTATTAGTACAAATCTTTCTTCTCATTGAATTAAGAGAAAGTAGCTGTTTATCTATCTTAACTATTTTGTATATACAGATATAAAATAGTCCTCCATTTGTATCCCCTTTTCTGTTGAGTTTGGTCAGAGATGATATTCCATTGCCATTTAAATATTGTAGGAACATTAATTCAGCAAAATAATCCAATGTAGTCCAGCAGACCATAATAGTAGTGGGTTATCTGTTGAATTGGCAATGTCAGAAGTTGTTGACTTGAGCATTCTACAGCTCAGCATATTAATATGGCTTTACCTTTTTCCATAATTTTATTGATAAACAAATAGCAATGAGACAGTTTCAAATCAAATTGGTAGGACAGTTTCAATAATTAACACATTACATACATTCCTTCCAGTGGTTAATTGCTATACAAGATGTGGACATGATATCCTATCTACAAACACTATTAGAACAAATCACTCTATTCATTAAGAGACTTTAACTATATATCTATCCCAACCACCTTGAATACACAGATACAAAATGGACATTCATCTGTATACCCTTTTTTTTTATTAAGTTCCATTATTTGAATAAATTGTGTTAACTCAGCAAAATAATCCAAAAGAGTTCATTAGTCCCTAATAGTATTGGGTCTTCCGCTTCACTGGCAATGTCAGAAATTGTTGACCTGAGTCCCCTATAGCTCAACATAACAGCATGGCTTTACTTCTTATATTTCGTTTCTATACTTTTGTGTTGGGTGGTTAAGACCAAGGTAAAGCAGGACCTATGCAAAAAGAGTTGTAGCTTTTGGGTCTGATAAGGTCAGTGAAATCCCCTGAGGATTTATCTTGAGATACTGTATATCAGATTGTTTGTCAGTGTCAGCCATGTGGTTGAGTCATGGCCATTGCTTGGCTAATGTGCTTTCTGTGAAAGCCTGAGAGAATGTTTTCTCTCCATGTGACTCTCCTTAGGCACACTCTACATCGTCGATCACTTTCCTCTTTGGCCTCATAATCTCCTTGATCAGAAAATTTGGATCACTACAGAGTTACATGACATGCAGTACAAGTTCTCATATGTTCTGAGTCTTAATTGACTTTGGAAGTCTAGGGCCAAAATGTTGGCATTCTTTGCAGCTCTCTTTTTTCTCTAATTTTGGTCTGCAAACTTAGGTTATTAACCATCCAGAAGACAAGCTTATTGTTATTGCCATACAACGTAGGCTATTAAGCTTAACTTCAGTATCTGTCTGCATATCAAACATCTTAGGCATAATAAGGAACAGGTATTTTTCATCAAGTATTGATATGTTGAAGTTTAAGTCCTTACAGAATATGATAAAAAAAAACACTTAAAAATTAGAATATATTTTAAAAATAGACAAAGTATTATATACTTCTTATGTTTACACATAAGTCCAAAAATCTCACCATATACAACTTTGAAGCAGGACAGTCCCACAATATTCCTTTTCCTGTCTCTTGCTTTCATTCACCACCCCCTTCTTTTTGAACAGCCATCTACCCAAGAGAGATCCTAGCAGCACCTGGCATGTCCTGACAAGCAGCCCGTATTCAGAAGACCAGAATGACAGGCACTCCAAACATGAAACTACTATTACAAATTACCATCTTCAGTGCAGTTGCTTAGTTCACAGGTATCAGTATATATAGTTAGTCAGGGTGAGAATCTTTCCAAATAACTGCTAGATTCAAAAATCTTCTGAAGATTCTCAGGATCATTGCCTTGCCCATCTTCTACATATAACTGTATGGCTTGTCACTGCCATGTTTCCTAGCTCTTCTCCTTTCCCTCTCTTGATGAGTTAGTCCTTGAGATTCTGCTTTCCTTTTACTTGTATTATATCTTTCTATTTGTATTTCTTCTTTTGAATTCTTATACTAGGGAAACTATACAATATTGGCACATGTGTGTCTGTTTTATTTCACTTATGAGTATATATTCAAGTGGCATCCACTTCAATATAAAGGCTTCCAGTTTATCATTCTCAATAGCTGAACAATACTTCATTGTGTAAAAATACCGCATCTTTTTCAGCCATTCCTCAGGTGATGGGCATCTTGACTGTTTCCAAGATTTGACTATCACAAATTGTGCTGCTATAAACATAGGCACACATATATCACTATGATATGGTGTTTTCAGATCCTCCGGGAAAATTCCCAGTAGAGGAATAGCTGGTTTAAACAGGATTTACAGTCCAACTTTTTCAAAGAGTTTCCACAGTGATTTCCATAATGGTTGTACCAGTCTACATTCCCACCAGCAGTGGAGGAGGGTTCCTTTTTCCCCACAGCCTCTCCAACATTTGTTATTAGTTGATTTCTTTATGATAGCCATTCATTCTGTGGTGAGATGATACCTCAATGTTGTTTTAATTTGCATTTTATAGATGGCTAATGATGTGGAGCATTTTTTCGTATATTTATTTGCTTCTTTAATTTCATCATCTGAGAAACGTGTGTTCATCTTGGATGCCCATTTCTGCATTGGGTCTTTAAATTTTGGAGCCCTAGTGTTTTTTTAGTTCTTTATAAATTCTAGAGAGCAGACCTTTGTTGGTAATTTCTTCTGACATGAAAAAACTTCTCAGTAAGAGCAGGTCCCAGTTGTTAAGTCTTTCAACTGTTTCCCTTGTGATTTGATTTCTGTCCACAAACTCCTTGCCTACCCCTATGTCTTCAAGAGTTCCTCCTACATTCTCTTCCAGGAGATTTATTGTCCCTGCTTTAATGTTTAGATCTTTAATCCATTTTGACTTTAGTTTAGTGCATGGTGATAGACCTGGGTCAAATTTGAGTTTTCGGCATGTAGAGAGCCAGTTTTTCCAGCACCATTTGTTAAATGACTTTACTTTTAATACCTTGTTTTTATACTTTTCTGCTGGATGGTGAAGACCCAGATAAAGCTAGACCTATATAACAAGAAATATACATTTGTGTCTGACAAGGTCAGTCAAATCCCCCTAGATTTACCCTTTAGCCCTGTACCACAGTTTGTAGATCCTTTGTCAGTTTTCTGCCATGTGGATGAATCATGGCCATTTCTTGACCAATTTGCTCTCTGTGAAAGCCTGAGAGAAAGTCTTTTCTCCTTGTGACTCTCTTTAGATCCTATCCTTAAATGAGGCTTAAATGAGGTAAAATTAAAATCTTTTGGTTTCTGTGGAGAAACATGAACATGAAAATTAATTAGTAATAATGGGGCCAATGTAAGCTTATTCATTACACTTAAAATACTAGATAACTGTCTTTAGTGAATGGAGCAATAATTTAGTTAACTCAGATTTTTAGTAAGGCATCAAAGAGTTTGTTTAGATCTTACAAACTTATGACACAAGCAGCAATGAAATCACATAACTTAACAAAGAAAGTGCCTGGTTCTCACCATTAGGAGAGCTTTCCTACTGCTATAGCTTTGTAGCTTGCCCGTTAAATTGGAATTGCTGCCAATCTCAAGCATTCCTGGAAAGTGTCTCAGATTGGTGATGTGGGTAACACAAAGCATAATCTAAATGTTTCAGGAAACACGGGTTTGGAGGTATATTTCTGAGGAATTCCTGACCACAAAGCAGTTAATTGCTACACAACCATTGTCTCACATATTCAGGTAAGTGCAAAGTCAGGCAAGCAAAACACAATCAAAGCAAACAAATTAACCAGCAAGAACAGCAGGCAGCACTGCTCTTCGCTGGCCAGTCTTCCCCGCCTTCTCTTTCTTTTCTTTTTTCTTTCTTGCTTGCTTGCTTGCTTGCTTGCTTTCTTCCTTTCTTGCGTTCTTTCTTCTCTCTTTCTTTTTTTTTTCTCAGAACCGGGAATTGAACTCAGGCCCTTGTGCTTGCCAGACAAGCACTTATTCTACTGAGCCATCTCCCCGGCCCCGCCTTCTCTTTCACCTGAGTGGCTTACCTCCTTGGTGGCCTCAGTATCTTCTTGGATACATTCTTTCTCTATGAATCAGAGTACACAGCCAGGTTTTCCTCAATTACATGGTTTGGAATTTCAATTTTTGTGATTATAGAATGTTCTAGCACTACATTTTGTGCTGTAGTAAGCCAAGCAAGATCCAAGCTCCTTAGCCATCACTGGAGCAGTTTGCTCTTCTGTCCAGGGTCCATTGCCACTTACTGTGAATCAGATAAAGCCCTTTCCTCCTCTCACAATATCCAATTTGCTGTCACCGCATCCTAAACTTCTGTTGTGTGAAAGTAGATCAGAGATGCTGTTGACTTCTTCTCCATCTCTTTAGTATTCAAATGATTTTTTTTTTTCATATTTAACTAAAGAGAAGCACTTTTTGACAACCCAGATTTGTTAGATGTGCTTCAGGGAAGCTGTTTGTTACCGAGCTGTAAGAATGTGACTTAACTCCTAAGCCTGACTATAGATGAATTCAGACATTCAGGGAATGTTCCTAAGAGTGCTGTCTTCTACAGGGCCTGAACTCATGGCAACTTTTGGTTTCTAAAAATCAGCAAGACACAAGGAGCACAATGCCAAACTGAACAGTCTACTTGCTAAAGATGGACCGAGAGGGGCCCAGACATCATGGGGATAATAAAGTCTGATTGATTTCATAAAAAATCGCAAAGCACTTTGGAAACATGAAAGTTAGAAAGGTTTTTACTATACCTATGGAAAGGTATTACTTCAGGGAAGAGGTGACAATTATCCTGTAAACCATCCCTAGGAGTATTTCATCACAGCTAAGAAAAAATTGCCTATGTTCACAAGATCTTACCTGTTCTACCTATACAAAATGATGTTAAGCATATGTAGATCTTGGAGAATGTTAATAGCTTTGTCTTTCACTGGAAATATTGGTCCTTAGTCAGGATGCATGAGTCTGTCCTAAGAGTATAGAGACCAGATTGTACTCTCCTTATAGAATGACAAATGGCAACGTCGCTGAGAGGTGTCTAGTCTGCAGGTTGTGGCCATCATGCCATGGATTTTAACAGACTAATAATGTGTCACAAAGCTGGAAGAATTAAGTGAGACATGCAGAGTTAAGTATTGTATGCCTCCTCTAACACAAGCAACTCCAAATATAAATAATTTAGAGGAAAAAAATGAAAGAGATGGCAGGAAACAGGGACCTGGACTCTGCAGGGAGGGGAAAAGAACCTGGAGGAGGGCAAGGGAAGGTGGTGGAATGCAGAAAGGGGCTTAAAATGATGAAGATGTATGTGTACCAGCTCCCTGAAGTAGATGGAGTTATGATGTTTTGCAAAGATATACTAATAAAAAAGAAATTTAGTTGAGTTATATTTTTATTTAGACCTCGTAGAGCTCCATAACTTACCAAAAAGAAGGTTTTTTTAGTATATATAAATAACAATATAATAATAGAGGCAGGCTCGGGCAAACTTATTCTAGAACTTTTCTCATTGTAAACTATTGACTTAGCCTCATCATTAGACTGTGTTGGTATCATTAATCTCTTTCTTTGGCAATACTTTTTCTTTTCTTTTAGAACATTCTGACAATCATGTTTATAATTACAGATTTTCTTGTGCTTTTCTTCTAGACAATGGATATAATAACCATCAGCTGTGAGAAATGGCATAAAGTGGTACAGCATCCTGTGGTTCCTTCAAGGGTTGAATACAAGACGCTCAAGTTGGTGCTGCATTTCTAAGGAAGAAGGAGATTGTAAAAGAAGTGTAAAATTAAATGGACAAGAAAATGACTCCTGTCCACATCAGCTGTAATCTCAGACAAATTAGTTAAGCTCTCTGAATCTCAAATTTCATATCTAAAAGTAAAGACAAGGTCACCTCCTTTAAAAAAATTATTATAACAAGTAAATAAAATACCTACAAGTTACAAAATGCAGAAAATGGTACTCACGGTCATTTCAAAGTATGAGTGTTACCTAGCAAAGAATGTCATTCAAATGCTAGAGTTACCCATCACTAGTTTCAGGCATTCACAAGAGATGTACATTCTTCACCAAGAGTGAGCTGGGAGCCAGGCATGGCACCTCCTTTTTTTTTTTAAATTGCTCTGGATTGAACCTAGGGCTTTGCCTAAATAAACACCTTCTTAAGACATGAACAGCATAAAAGAAATCATGCTTAGTTTGAAATGCTGGTGAACCCTTGAATAGGAACTCAGTCAGTTCTCATGCAAGGGCTGCTTGTAAATCTATCTTGTTGAAAGTAAAGATTATTTTTTCCCACAAGAAAAAAATAGAAATACCCTAATGCATTTAGAACCTCCCAAGTCACACTTTACCTAACATTTTCAGAGTAAAAAGGTTATATAACTTGTGTTATTTACCAAAAACAGATTAGCTTCTTTTATAGTTTTTTTTTTGAGGGGGCCACTATTTTGATACCAATAATCATAACAATTGCACAAAGTAGTGGCGGAAATCTCATGCACAAGGATGCACACCCAGGCTCTGACTGATTCTGAGGTTCTGAGGTTCACTTACATGCACTTTCCTGGCATTGGGAGCCTAACTTTACAACTGTACATGCAGCTGGCATTTGTGACAGAACTCCAGACTTAGCTCTTAAATTAAACCTAAAAAGCCAGTCATAACACAAGTTGCTTCTATGTGAGAACGGTTGTCAGTCAAGGGTCCATGTTATGTGACATAGGTTCTTATTTACATGTTAACTTTTACTTACTGTATATTTTCATAAAATATTTAAAGACTTTTCTGTTTCACCTATAATGCCACTAATAACATATCCTTGTAAGATTGTAAATACATGCGTGTATGATGTTTGAATTCTTATAATCCCAGCCTTCTTGGAGGCTAAGCTAGGAGATTTACAAAATCACACTCAATCTGGGTAACTTAGAAATTTAGTGAGACCCTATCTCAAAAACTAAAAAATACAGAAGTATAACTCAGTGCAAAGGTCCCAGGGCAAGTCCTCAGTTCTGGAAGGGGGAAATGGTAGCCTCTTTAATTTTGTTTAATTTTCAGACAGGATCTTGGCTGGGTTTGAACCTGCAAATAAATAAATGGCCCATCCTGAGCCAGAGGCAATCATTAAACCTGGGCAGGATGCAGAAGCAGGAAGTGTCTCACCACGTCAATCACTTTGGTAAAATTGGTAAAATAGCTTCAAGAATTTTATTTAAGTCCAAGTGTGATAGAACATGCCTCCCAAAACTAGGGAGGCAGAAAACAGGAGAATCACTATGAGTCCAAGCTGAGTAGTAAGACCCTGCACCAAATAAATAAATAAATAAATAAATAAATAAATAAATATTTCATTTAACCTCCTGACTCCTACAGAGGCTGTAACATGACTTCCCAGCTTTTTACTTAGTTATGCCTCAGAATTGTATCATCTTGTGTGCATTGTTTGGTTGCAACCTTCCAAATTGGGCAGAGAGTCCCTTTCACTTATACTACAAAGTTTAGTGACTTTATTCATAGTGTACATGTACATGGTCTGAGCTGAGACAATTAGTAAACATACAAACAAAGGAGATATTATATGATCCACATTATATTAAAATAAGCGTTTTGTGTGAATACTTGGAAAAAGCAATTAATTATGGGCAATTGAATATTTCCCTTTGTGGTATCTTGTGTTACACTATGAAAGATGAAGTCTATATTACCAAAACCCTTAAATACATTTTCTTTAAAGATACCAATCCTCGGGCTGGTGAGATAGCTCAGTGGACTAAAGCGCCTGCTTATGCAAGCTTACGCAAGCTCAGGGACTGAGGTTTAATGCCCAGCACCACATGCCATGCCAGCCCCACCTCCAGTGGCCTACACCTGTAATCCCATTGCTGGGGAGGCTGAAACAGGAGGATCACTATGAGTCTGGGCTGCCTAGTGAGACCCTATAACAACTAAATACACACACACACACACACACACACACACACACACAGAAAAAAAAGATACCAGTCCTCATAGGAATAGAGACTGTATGCGTGAGCATATATGTATAAACAGTGTGTATAGAGAGCATGTATGAGCATGTGTGTATAAACAGTATGTGTAGATGGTATGTATGAGCATGTATGTATAAACAGTAGATATAGACAGTATGTATGAGTGTCCCACCAGCTGGGGAATAATGAAGTGTTGTTTCTCTGGGGTATAGAATTGCAGATCCATCGCATTGCATTATGGGTGGCTCTTCCCTTCTTTGGAAGCATCTGGTAAAATGTGCTTCCCAGACAGGATATTGAGCAAGAGTTCTGTTCTTGTGTGACAATAACCACAAGCAAGTCCTGCAAATATTCATTTAGTGATGGTGTTTGTGCTTAGCTCAATACGCCCTTGTTGTCACTTGTCAGGTAAATCAAAGGCACGTAGTGTGTATTGAGTGCCGGGTATTATCTAAGTGTATCAGTCATGCTTGAGCAATCCCAAGGGTTTAATTTAAAATATGAATTGAAAAACCTGCATTGTAAAAGAATTGGGCGTCTAGGACATGTGTTCTGGAAATAGGAAATCGTAAAATGCTGTATACAATCCCTCCTCTCTTTGCAGTTCTTAATATGTTAGTTTATTTGGAGCATGAATCAAACTAGAAATCCAGTTTTATTTTAAATGGTGAAAAATACATTAAAGTATGGTTTCTCACTATGTGCGCTTGTTTTGGGCACTGGTTTTCAATTCTGTTATGATAATTACATTTCATAAACTTAACTTATTTACATTTTTCTTTCATGATGAAAAATAATTTATTAGGTTTCAAGAACTCTTAAAATTTTCCATGCAAATAGTTACAACATTCTGTTTCAAATCTATCTTTGCTGACAATGTTTTTTGTGGGTAGATGAAAACCTTTTTTGCAGAAACAAGGCAACTACAGAAGGACCTGTTAGAAGGAAAAGAATATTGACACAGCCTGCTGAGAGTCTTGGTTTTTAAACAATGGTTTCATATTAGAAAGGAAGGTTTGTTTCTCTGCAAAATAGTTTCTGTCTTTGCTGCAGAAAATAGTGTTCTAAGAAGTATTAAGAAGTTTCAAGAACTTTGAGAAGCTTTAAGAATAGTGTTTTATTGCCCAAAAGTGGAATAAGTTTTATAACTTCATGGATCACAGAAGCTGATATTAGTTATTAGCTGGTTGCTAAAACTGACTTAACCTCTGATAACTGGTGGGTGATAAATCCATTGCTGACTTATCACAATGTCCCCCCCCCTTTTGATTTTCTCCACCCTAACAGGGCAGAGGAAGAGTTGGCTGCTCTTAGTGATGGTGGACACCTTAAGAGGTGAAATCACTTCTAGTCCAGTATGTGCATACACAGCAGAAGTGTCATCTTCAACCTGTGCTTGTGTCAGTCTGTGTGTCAGCACAATAGATGAATACTGAATATATTGAGCAATGGTTTAAGAAGAGGACAATCTGTATATGTAGTTGGAAGATGTAAAGAAAACCCAGAGAATGAAGCTGTACTGAGGATCTACTAATATGAAAGGTGGAAAAAGACTATCATAGCTACATGAAACAAAAAAAAATGCACCAATCTATAAATGAATCAATAAAAGTAGGAGTGATTCCTGGAAAGAAAGAGTTGGAGAAAGAGGACTACCATGAGGCCAACTCCACAAAAAGCTGAAGAAACACAGGTTGAGAAAATCAAACTTACAGGTAGCATTAAAAGTCCTAAATCAACCTTCTTCTCTCTTCCATCTCCTGCTGACCTCTTCACTGGGCAAATATTATCGGAAACCAGAGAATAAAAACACCTATAATTGTGTTTACATAATTCAGACTTCTGAGGCCAGGAAGAGTAGAAAAGGGTCAAGGGCAGTTCCTGAGCCACACAGCAGAAAACAGGTGCTGTATGATTTGTGACAGGTCTCTGAGGACAAAGTTCAGGGAAAAGAAAGAAGAGGATGTTCACATGTTTGCAAGCTGTTGGGGCAGAACAATCTTATTTGTTTTCTCAGAATTGCATTAAGAGAATAGAGGAGGAAATCTTGTGTACTTTACAGTTCTAGGAGAACTATAATATGTGATTAATCAGGACCTCATGATTTAAAGGGCTTCTTGTACATTGCCCTTTGCTAAGTTCAGGGGCTCAGTTGAGAGGCTCAGTTTGGGGCTCAGTGAGAGAAGACTTCTGAGACCTATGTGGCTGATTTCATCCAGCTTTGCTGTCATTCTTCTAGAGCCTCTGATCTTTCTACAGCACCTGGTGCCTAGACATGGGGAGGAGTGGAAATGACTAATTGTAAGTATAAAGCAAGTTGCACCACTGGGGTAAGGTACACACAAAGTAGGTGAGACCAACAGGAGAAGCTCAGGGTAACAGGGAACTCTCATTCAATAGAAATTGAATATATCTATCTTATTTGGATGCTGCTCAAGGGAGCAAGAATAAAAATACAACTAAAATGTTTTGAGTTGTTTGCCCTGGTCCAGCAACATTGTTATTGGTTCAGGCCTTTGGGAAAGGCTGTTTTAATATTAAAAGTTTGGAAACAAGTTATGAGAGTGCTGCATCACGCTCACCAGAACATGGAGCTGATTCCTCTTCAGGTATGATCTCTTTGTAATTTAGTTTCCTTAACTTTGGAACCATTGCAATCGGACTCAGAGGAGTCAAAGACATACTTGCAAATGTCAGCTTTGGATGCCAATATTGCTAAAACTCAAGAGCAGCTTCCGCACAAATGTGAACCTGCAGATGAGACCGTTTCAAAACCCCTGCTTCAAATGCAGGTTCTAGCATAGAAAAAAGGACAAAAATAGAGCAGGGGGCTTCTGTGATACATATTTTTATTAATTTTATTGAGAAACAAATAGCAATGAGACAGTTTCAGATTATCAGATACAAAAGTTACATTTCTTGTTATATAGGTCTTGCTTTATCTTAGTTTTAACCATCCAGCAGAAAAGTATAAAAATGAGGTATATAAAGTAAAGCCATGTTAATATGCTAAGCTGGGAAAGGCTCAAGTCAGCAACTTCTGCGGATAACCCACTACTATTGTGGATTACTGGGCTGTGTTGGATTGTTTTGCTGAATTCATGTACCTATAGTATTTTGATGCCAATAGAATACCCATCTCGGACAGGACTAAACAAAAAAAGGAGATACAAAAGATGGGTCATTTTATATTTGTATATACAGAATAGTTAGCATGTACAGCTACTTTTGCTTAATTCAATGAGAAGAAAGATTTGTACTAACAGTGTCTGGACAGGATATCCTGTCTGCATCTTGTACTATGAATAACCACTAAGAAGATAACAATGTACAATGTATTAATTATTGAAATTGTCCTATTAATCAGTTTTGAAACTGTCTCATTGTTGTTTCTCAATAAAATTAAAAAAATAATTAATACATTGCATAATGTTGTCTTTGTAGTGGTTATTCATAGTACAAGATGCAGACATGATATCCTGCCCAAATACTATTAGTACAAATCTTTCTTCTCATTGAATTAAGAGAAAGTAGTTGTATATCTATCCTAACTATTTGTATACACAGATACAAAATGGTCCTTCATTTGTATCCCCCTTTTCTTGTTTAGATTTGTCAGAGATGGGTAGTCCATTGACATTTAAATATTGTAGGTGTGTGAATTCTGCAAAATTTAGAGTGAGGTTGTACCCCCTAAAGTCCCCATACACGAAGGCACTCTTTGGCAAACCGAGAATGTTAGTCCTTTAAATTATTAAATTCTCTACAGTGGGGCGGAGTCCGACAGACTGAGTCCTGAAAGGATATTTATGGCGTTGTAAGTCATCTCTTGGAACTCGAGGATTTAGAGGATGTAGAACAAAAGGAAAGTAAGAATGAGCTATGTCAGCTGGAAGCCAAGTAAGGAAATTGTCACAACTGCTTTCTCAACTGATTGGAAAAATGAAGGGCTCTAATCCAGTAGTCCCTCTGTCTAAATTCACAAAAATTTAGCTCCTTCCTCCATCTTTGAACATTTCTGCTCCTCCATACAAGGAGAAAAAGGAAGCCCCTGTGAAAGTTTATAAAAGTGTGATATCTCAATCCTTTACGCAAGGCAGACAACAGGGACACCCTAAAGCTTGTTCTGTCCTTTTGGGCATTTTTTCTGTGGTGGTTCAACAACACCTATAAAATGCTCAGTTTTCATTGGAAACACCAACCTCTGGCATTCAAGGTTACTAAGGATTTAAAGCAGGCTGTCTTGGCCTATGGCATGCAGTCAGCCAATGTGACTGGATTAATGCAAGAATTAACAAATGAACATAGATTAATTCCTCATGATTGGGAAGCTTTGTACTGTACGATTTGGGATCCAAACCAATATTCGCAGTTTAAAACTTAGTGGAAAGATGTAGGAGATATTCCAGAGAGGGTTAACAGAGGACAAAAATCCCCCTGTTAATGTTTCATCAGATCAACTTACTGGGTCAGGGGCCTCGCTTGGTACCCAAGCCCAGTGGCAATATGATGATGTGGCTATTTTTACCTGAGGGTGTGAGAAATGGAGAAGCCAGGGGATGCTCAAACTTCATTTGCTAAAGTTCTCCAATGTACTAAGGAGCCATATGTAGATTTTTATCTCCAAATGAAGGCAGGCTATACACAAAGCAGTAAGAGTGCCAGATTTGAGGGATTTGTTGTTATAAACTTTGTCTTTTGAGAACAGGAATACCAAACATCAAAAGGCTCTGCATCCCTTAAAGGCACAGAGTGCATCATTGGAAGAATATATTAGGGCCTGCACTGGTATTGGCGCAGAGACACACAATGCTAATTTATTGATGGCTGCCTTACAGTCTTCTTTTAAACAAAATCATGCCAAATGTTTTAATTGTGGAAAAATGGGTTATATAAGAAAAGATTGCAGAAAGGGACAAAATAAAATGGAAAAAGGAGATAAAAATAGCAAAACTGCTCCTGGACTTTGCTCAAGATATGGAAAAGGTGAACATTGGGAACATGAACGCTGCTCCAAATTTGATAAGAACAAGTACAACCTCAGGCAACCTGGAGAACGGGCCCGGCATGTCAGGGTCTGGAGATAAAGAAATGGGATGTCCGTAGTTTCCATTGGCCAGCTCAAATTTCAACCCAAATGCAGGGTCACAGATCTTTTCCATGAAAACCCTGGAAGTACAGTGTTAGATTTGACCACTAAAGAAAATCAGCTTTTTCTCCCAGCTTGTGGAGTTTACAAAATTCATACTGGAGTTTTCAGCCCTATTCCAAAACACGTTGTAGCTCTGATTGTAGGCAGGTGTAGTGTTATCAGTCAAAGTGTATTTGTACATTTGGATATTATTGATAGCAATTATGAAGAAAAAATTTTATGATATTTACTACTTTATTTTTCAGGCTCTGGCAGGTTTTATTAATGAAAAATTCTGCTTGGTTTATTTTTCGCTGGTCTGCTCTGGCATGCATCTAATGATATCCAAATCACCTGGATCAATGATTGCCAGTGTGCATACTCTGTAGTATGTTCCACACACATGCTATGCCCAGCTCAATATTCTTGCCGCTGTAGTGGTGGACACCAGTTTTGGCCGACATGGCATAGTACTCTCTATTTCAGATTTCCTCAAGGCTGAGCAGTTGTTGACAAGAGTGACCAATTTTGCTGTGCCCTTTCTGATCATCTTCAGCGTCTGCTTGTACCCTAGCACGTATTTTCCACTTTTCATAACTAGTTGGAGCCTAGAGTTTACGAACTCCAGAGATTTTTTTGTCTTCTTTGCAGCCACCATCTTCCTGCTTTAGGTTCAGATGACCCTCAACCAGGAGCAGCCAATTTCTAGTACTAAACCTCAAATTAAAGTTCAAATTAAAACTCAACAGCAAATTGCATAGCTATTAATCTTGCCATATATAAAAAGGAGATTATTTTCCTACAAAATTCACACCTCATAATAGACTTCCCTTGGCAATATGCACTATTGACTTTACAAATTCTACAAAAGATGAAAGTACAACAGAGAGATAATTCCATCAAGTAAGCAAAATAAAAAAAAAAAAAGGTGTGCTAAAAGGATCCTTTAGAGTGATCTCCATACTGGATACAGGAGGAGGCATAGTCCACTTCTAACCTGGGGCAAAATGTGTTTTTCCAGAGAAGGCTAAAGCACTTATCTGAGCACCAGAACAGACTGTTAGGTTGTACTATGAAGCCATTTCTGGAGACGTTAACAGCCATGAGGCTAGATCTAGCCTGGGGCTTATTGTTAAAGGAACTGAAAAAAAATGGAAATCTAAGGCCTAAAGAAATTATAAAATATATAAAAATAACTGAGTTAAATTTTACTATTATTAAGACAAAAAATACAAAAGTACAGAATATACATATTAATTAGAGATAAAATATTTTATGCCATGACAAGCAGGCAGCACGGGATTAAAACCCTGGAGAACAAATGAAAATTACATATAGACAAGCCTGGAGTCTGAGGATCTCAGTGGACTATACATTCATGGATTCATTCAACAACAATGCACTAATAAGTAAATGAAATAGTTTTGTATTTTAAGTACTACTTTGAGATTTGGGATTCCATGCCTAATGAGGGAATGGTCTGGGAACACAAATGCCAATCAAATAATACCTTTGGATGATGAATCCCATAAATATGGTAGAACAATAACCTGATGTGAACTGAGTTTGTAGGTTTAGACACAACTGTCAAGGAAGGTGTCCCTGCAGAGATGACACTAGGTTGAATCCCTAAAGGTGAGACAACCGAAGTCATTCTGCCCCTCGCAAGGAGCACACCACAGTTATTCTGGGCTCCTAATGCCTGAATTCTCCCTTAACGTCCTCACAGTCCTTAGCCAGCCCAGAGTTCATAGGCAACCAGAATTAGACACACAGCCTAAGCCACTTACTCAGAACTAAACAAACTGTTATTCTTAACTCAGTTAATAAGAAGTTGTGATTACTACATGGCACATTGTGTGAGCATTTGGGCTTCCGCCTTTCAAAAACCCAAACCATAGGTAGAGAACAGTGACAGAGGGCCATTTAGAAGTTGGCAGCAGGAAGAACAACCAGGAAAAGAGGCAACAAAGGACAGACTGGGAGGCAAGCGCATACCCTGAAGAGAGTGATGTAATGGAATCCAAACTAAGAAAGGCCGCAAAGGGCAATTGTTATTTATCACAGAAATTGCTTCTCAGTCACACAAGCCAAGCTCTAGAAGTGGATGTGACAACATAGAAGTAACTGGTGACATTAATGAAGGCAATCTCAGGGAAATGATTGCAAGCAGAGATCACTTGGGGCGGCTTAAAAATAGAGCATGTAAGAAAGAACTGGAAATGCTGAAGGAATTTGTCTTTGCAGGGGACACAGGGACAAAATAGAAAAACAGCATAGAGGCTATGAGGTGAAGGAACATTTCTTCCTCATTTGTATTTGTTTTCAATAGAGCATTATTAATGGTAATAAGAATTCTGGTGGTAAGAGTGCCAAGTTAGCTGCTCAGGAGAAAGCCCCACACAATTGCAGGCACAGTTTTTGGGAAATCAAGAGGGCATATGAGTGGCAAGCCCAGGAGTGTTGATTCAACTCTGATGAAATCATTCTTCCATTAAATCTACCATTGTGAAGTGATTTTATTTAATGAGAAACTGGGTGGTCCCATGGAAATTATTCCAAGGTCTCTATTGTTTATGATAAATTACCTATTTAACATTTCATGGAGCTTTGCAGAGAGGATTGTGACTGCATTATATTCCTGTAGGGATGGGGGAAAGAGAATATGCAAGCAATGATTGACAAGCAGTGCCATGAGTCCACTTAGGAATTGTCATAGTAATTTTAGAATGGCAGGAGCTATTCCTATTGTGTAAGGTTCTGCAGGGATGTTCAGCTACTCAGCTGAGAGCAACAGTGGATAATTGGCTCCAGCAACAGTCCTTGCTGCAGAGTAAAGAACAAGACAGTCATGGGGTGAAATGAGTTCTAGCAGCATGATGACTGTAAAGACCAGGGACTCCATGGGGAATCAGAAGCGGGGAGAATGGGAAGCACATCTCATGACAACCAGAGGTTTTGTGGTCAAAAGATGCTGCAAGGGACAACGGAACATGTGAGCTGTGGAAGGAAAGGCATTAAACTCAAATTAGAATACCTGAAGTCCATTATTTGTTGGAGGTAAACTTATTGACATTGTATCTTAATTAAGGTTATCCCCAGGGAAGGCCACATCCTCTCACACTTGCTCTCTTCCTTTGGTCCCCAAGGAGTTGCAAGCCCTGATTATAAGCGTATGAATAGCAGGAGGTGGAGATCTTAGGATGGTCTGCCTACAACAAATAGTAAAAGGGAAAATAGAGAGAAAATATAGCTGAGATTAAAAATAGCAGTGGGGCCAGCCAAATAGCTCAGTGGATAAAAGCATCTGCAAGCAGGTTCAGGGTCCTGGGGCTCGATCCCCAGGCCTGCGTGCCAGCCTCACCCCTGAGGTCCGCTGAGAGGGCAACTGAGACTGGGCATGATGGCACCCATCTGTAATCCCAGCTCTTGGGAGGCTGTAAATAGGTGGTTCACTACAAGTCCAAGCTGGTAGCGAGACCCTGAACACCCTGTAGACCCTTCCCTAAGATACAAAAACAACAACAAACAAAAACATAGCAGTGAACAAGGGAGAAAAGCTAGGAAGCCGGTCCGTGGCATCCACAGTCAAAAGACAAATGACATGTTTGTGAATTAAGAGAAATGGGAGTTTTGAGGAGGGAAGAGAAGAAAGTAGGTGGATAGTGGGGTGGGAACGTGGATTAGCCACTCTCTTGTCACTGTGGCCAGGCACCTGACACCCATTGGCTAAAGAAGGGACAGTATATACTCACCCACACTTTCAGGGCATTGCTGGGAGCTTCAAGGCAGAGGCAGCACAGAGGCGGACACGGCAGAGAAAGCAGCTCAACCCAGGCTGCTGGGAAGCAGAGAGCGGGAGGATACTGGGGCCATAGTCCACTCTGCAAGTCAGACCGCCCATGACCAGTCCCTTCCCCGCAGGCCATGCTTCCAAGGGGGAGACCCCTGGGGGAGATTTCAGATGCACGCCATAACAAGACATGATCATAAAGCATTTACTGCAAAACACTAACACTCCTACAAATGTGAGAGCCGATGGCAGTGTGATTGGGGACAAATTGAAAACAACAATGAAAACTACATATGAAGGAAGTTCACATGTTTTCAGCAAAAATGTAATTTTGTGATAAATCTAGCTTAAAATCACACAAATATTAAATTAAATTTCTGTCTGTTATGGTTTAGAGTAAAGTATCCTTAAAATATCTGATGTGCGCAGAAGTGCAGAATTTGGAAAGTGGTCAGACCATGGGTGCTCACTACATCAATAACACCAAGGAGTTCACAGCCAAATGCCTTGTTAGGGGCGAGGGCCTGCCTGCAGGGAGCTGGTCTCTGAGGGCAGATGCCAGCTGCCTGGCTCCTTCTTTTACTTCATCCAACTGTCAACAGTTCAGCACCTTTCATCAGCCACGGCCTTCAGTCACAGTGTGTGTACCTTGGAGACAGCTGCCATGGCCTGAAACCATTAGCCAAAAGAAAACTCTTCTACAGGTCACGTATATCAAGTATTGTGTCCCAGAAAAGAAAAAGTCAGCTAATACACCTTAATATCTTTCCTATGCAGAGGATAGAAAGGTGGTAGACAGACAGACAGACAGACAGACAGACAGACAGACAGACAGACAGACAAAGATTTTCAAATAATCAACCATATAAAGAGTAATATTAAAGTGCTGCAGCCTGACCCTGAAGGATTCCCCCTAGTCCTACGTGCTCCAAACTTCATCTGCTGTGTCACTGCTGAGAGATGGTGGGAAAGCCAACCCTTGGGAGGGAGACTGAGCTACACAAAATTTTACAGAGTTTCTTATGTGTATTCCAGAGAGATATTCATTAGTTGTATATACTGAAAAGTTTTTTAAAAACTGTAAATCAACATTCATTGTCATTGTGTAAGACAATACCCAATTTTAATTTTAGTCCTAATCATTAAAATTTTAAACACGCAAACATGACCATATTTGCCCCGATCTAGCAAAGATTACACTCTTGGCTACATGTTGTGACCAAAAGAAAGGCTTAAATGTCACGGCTTCACATCAGTCCCCTACAAAGGCACAGTTACCCATGCCCTTGAAACTGCACCTGGTATAGGTAGCACTATGTAAGAAAAGAGTTTGCTTTTGTATCTAAGGCTAAAACACGGAGCTTGCGGAGAGGCCTTCCGGCCACCAGCAGCGCCCCCTCACAGCGGAGGGGGAGACTCCGTTCTCTTCTTTGCTCTCGGCCCTGAGGAATGCAAGCTTTCTCTGCTGCGCACTTCTGCTGCGACTGCCTTCTTCCCAGAGCAAAGAATCCAGCTGATCATAGATGGAGACCTCAGAATTACGAGCCCACATCACTTCTTTTCTTTTATAAATTGATTTAACTCAAGCATTTCAAAGTATCTCTACTTAATTTAATGGTGAGTGCTTTAGTACTTCTGACTATAAAAAAGGTACACTCTACTCTTTCTCTTGTATATTTTTCCCTGTTTTAACCCCGTTAACTGCCAGCTGCATCATTCTTTTTACATGCAGAGTATTCATTCACAGTCTGCTCCACAGCTCAGCTCTCATGGCTTTAATATTGACTAACTATACCATAGATAATAAGAAGGGAGTATTTACACAATCCTAACATTCAATTCTGCAGCTGTGTGTTGTGGCTACATTGCCCTTCCTTGTGTCCAAAGTCATAGTCCCTGGACCAATTCAAAGGAAAGATCCCAGCCAGAAAGATAAACAATATGTTTTCTTATTATTCATAAATTGCTAACAGTTATAGCATATTTTTTTCATATGAAAATAGTGATTTTTTTAGTGGAACCATCTCTGCCATTGTTGCCATTTTTGTATGGAGAAGCCTCTACTTTGCTCCACTATATTCCCTTTCCAGTCTTTTCTTTGGGATCAGACACCCGGAAGCCCCACATAGATTCTTTGCTCCACAATTTAATAAGACCTTCTGTTTTCTAGGTTTCATGGCTTCTATTTTGGTTTAAATTTTTGGTTTACTAAGTATAGCGCCAGAAAACGTTAACAAAGTGATTCCTTGGAATGTAAGCTGTCTTGAGGCTTCTTTGCATGAACCTGTTTTCTTTATTTACATTCCATATGTGGTTGTTAGTTTTCTGGTTATAGAATCCTAACTTCAAATTACTCTCCTAGGATTTGAAAGTTTTCTACAATGTTCATGTGAACAAAATTTCTCATAATTCTTGATCCATTCCTCAGTGATTTGTATCTCTAGAAAAATTTTAGTGTCTTTTGCATCCATGATACTCAGAAATGTCAACATAACATGTACTGGACAAATTATTTTTGTGTATTTAACTGGAAAATTCATGGATGTTTTCATCAGATTTTTCTATTATGCTCATTTATGATTTTCCCCTTTTCTTAATTATCTTTTTCTCATTCAAAGTTATTAATGATGCATTGTTATGTTCAATGTGCTGTGACAAAGTTTGGAGAACAAATGACTTCTCAGGGACTGTGGGAAAGTGTTGGAAAAAATAGCTCTCGCAGTACATCTTGAAAGAGTTGAGCAAGGGTATGAAACAGAGACTCTTGAGATAGAAACGTAAAAGCAAATAGAAACGAGCGTACAAATCAAAGATTAAAGACAGTGGATTTGACTGTTTATGAAACAGATGTACATCGGAAGATTAGTAGGAACAATGGTCCATGGGAACAATTCTGGTCATATTTAGAATGTTCTTGAGTTTAAGCTCCAGAAGTTACCATGTATCAGGAGGGAAGAGTTATCTCACAGTTTGAAGCTGAGAAGTGCAGTGGTTAGACCTGGTTTTTAAGGACTAATCTGATAACATCAAGGAGAACAGAAAGGAGAGAGATGAGGCAGGAAATCAGTACAGCAGCCTCTAACATTTCAAAAATTTCTCTTTCCTTCACTACTTTCAGAAAGCTGCATGTGCCCTATTTCTAGGCCCCAAGCTTGATTCTGCACTTTGGTTCATACTTTTAAGCTCACCCTCAAGGTCATTTTTCTCTCTACACTCAAATAATCTTGAATGTTCATTTCAAATCTATTCGAACTCCAAAGTTCCTCTATTTTTTACCTCCTCAACCACAATCCTAATCAAAATTACCTCTTCTCTTTGAGATTCCCCCATGTTAGTGTATGTTCTACTGGTAAATTGATGCAGCATAATTGTTGTTTATTTTACGCCCACCTTGTGGAGTCCTGAAGACAAAGGAACTCAATCTTATTCACTCATATGTTCAGAAAATGTTGGTTTGTGAAACTGAATTTAGACAGTAATGATGAAGTACGTGTTGGGTAAATCTGCAGTTGTCACCCCTTTCTAAATGATGTAAGCAAAGTACACAACATGGCATGTAATGAAATTTCTCCATACCACCTAGGCAAGCCAACTCATCATTATGGCGTTCCAAATATTGTTTTTAATTAATACAGGAGTATTTATTTATTTTAAAAAGATATTTAAATGTTACTTTTCCATGAATAGATTCTATGGCATCTAGTCATGGTCACTTAAAAAAATAACCCGAAGCCACATGGTAATGGAATATTACACTTGTTATAGCATATGGAAACAGTTTCAAGCAGATCAAAAGAAGACCTGCCAAATCAAAGTACTGTAAATAAAGCTCAAGTTCTGCACAACCCTACCCTACAGAAAAACCTCAAAGATGATAATCAATAGAATACCCATTCCCCCATCACACAATAACCTACCCAACACACTTTAGTTCAGAGCTCAACATTGCCCTAAGGTATTAAAGAGAAGTTTAAAGATACTCAGAGCTGCAGCCACACCAGAGAAAAGATGCCCTATGGGTTCAGGGCTGCCCACCCGCCCCAGAGAAGTGTAAAATCTCTGCTAAAGTTTTCTTATGCTAATACAGGCATATCACCTACTGTGCTAAAGACTAAAACTAGCAATATTAGAACAGTAAAGTGAAAGTAGGAAGCCAGAACAGTGATCTAAACATATACCTAGGAGAAACAAAGCAGCAGAGATCCTTTGCCCTCTCTGGTTTTGTTTGCAGGGAAGAGGTTGCATCAAGCAGCCAGATTCACCCCATAGTAACAGAAAGTTAACAAAGCTTCCCCCAGACACGGGAATAAAACTTGACCTTTCCAGTCAAAGGGCGCAGAGACTGCTCTTCCATGTCATAAATGCCAATGTTTCAATACTTACTTTTTTTTACAAATAACATACTGTGTGAGATGTTAAAATATCAATTAACTTTAGTGAACATGATCAACAGAAAATTGAGCCTTCTTAGACGAATCCCAAACTGATCGTGATGCCTTTAAGTTATGACTATAGTGCAAGATCTGATTTTATAAATGAAATCCTTTAAAATAAATTATTTCAGGGCTGGTGAGATGCCTCAGTGGTCTAAAGTACCTACTTAGAACAAGCTTAGCAAAGCACAGGGACCGCGGTTCAATCCCCCAGCACCACATGCCAGCCAGCCCCACCCCCTGGTGGGCTGAGCTGGCCACACACACACACACACACACACACACACACACACACACACAAATAAAAAAAATAAAAATAATAATAAAATAAACTATTTCAGTGAGTTCTTAAAATCGTACTAGCACTATTTGATGCATTATAAATAGCATTATATAGATATGTATATATCACATATGTTAAGAAATTTAATGAAAAACAATTATTTTCTTCCCTTAAAAAACTACTGACCCACTTTAAGATCTCTAGACCATTCCCAACACCTTTCCTTTAATTTATGTCTTCCTGTCTCCTCCTCTACCTCCTCTCCATCAAAGAGCTACTTTGAAGAATTTTATTTATTTATTTTTTTTGTGGTACCAGGGATTGAACTCAGGACCTTGTGCTTGCCAGGCAGGTGCTTATGCTGCTGAGCTATATCCCCGGTCCCCAAAATTTTGAATTCAACATCTACTCACCATATCTCTAGTATTTTTATCATATTCCATATATAATTGCAGTTAATATGTATTTTTAAATTTGTTTATGAGTTCCCTAACATGGCACTGCCAAGCACGGTGCTGCCTATGATTTGTTTTATCCACTCAGACTTGCTTCTGTGTTTCATCCACAACAATGTGTGCAGGTGTTCGTTCACTTTACTGCATAGGATATTTGTCCTCTGGAAAGCAAGCTTTGCAATCTCTTCCAATTTTCCTTTTTATTCTTGACAGTGCTTTTGTGAATTTTCTTGTCTCCTGGTGGTCATATGTTAGGGTATTTTGGAAGCCAGCACTGAATGCATATTGGACGTAGAGACTCTGTGTAAATGTTTTATCTTTTAAGATGTGCCAAATTTTCATTATACTTACACAGCATATGAGTTGCTATTAACCGACATTTTTGCTCTTAGTCAACATTATACTAAAATGTGTTTTAAAACAAGTTATATGTTACTTAAAATTAGACCTTCATCATTGTAGGGAATAGTAGAGAATAGGATATAACTGAGTTATATATTAAACACCAAACTTAATATGTGACTCAAATATTGCAATCCCAAATGAATTACTGAAAGAAAGAATGATGTGATAGAATTATTTGGTGTTGCATGAAAAGTTGGCTCCTATATTGTATGATGCTATCACTCCCTAGGCTTTGCTCAGTACTGTCTACAAAGTGATTTTGTCTAGACAAAAGAAGCAACAAGCTATTTTTCTTTTTAATCAAAGTTCTCTTTCTTAAAATAAGGTGGTTAAACATACTAATTGTCTTGGTTCTGTGTTTCCATTACCACTTTATTAAAACTAAAAATACAGAATCCCATTCTCTACTATTCTTGCTACTTTTTAAAATTACTTATATGTTTTAGGTGGACATAAAATTTTAATCTTAAACATGCATATTTTTTTTCTGGAGGACACAGATGAAAGTATCACCATAAAATGTTCCCTACATACTTTTGTAATTATTTCCAATCATGATGCTGTCTTCTAAACTATAAGCTATTTTTAATATCACTGAAATATTAATAACAATGAGAATTAATGGGTTTTAAATATAAAGATTCAAAGCAGTCCCTACAATAAAGAATTTAATGTGCCCATAATTTTGCATATGCATTTTTAATAGTCCCTCTATTATTTAGTTTATAGATCCAGCTAATTGTTAAAGGGTAAAAAATATTTCATAAAAAGCCTCCAAGTCCAGGCAATGAAGAGCTTGTCAGTGGCTGAGGCCAAGGCTCTTGCTTTGTTGCAGCTTGGGCCCAAGTAACTCAGCCTGCCGTTAAGAACCCAGCCTTGCAGGTGGGGAAGGGACCATTTACGAATGCACTTGGTTGTGAAGAGCATGCCTGGACATTGCACAGACTGCCTTTTAATACATCTCCTTCACTAGAACTTACTTTCAGGGCTACAGTTAGCTGCCAGGAGGACTGAAAACGGTAAGCACTCTGGTGACTGCATACCAAACTAAAATAAGAATTCTATCAAACAGGGAATTAGCAAATAATAAGAGAAATCTGTTGGCTACAGTGAGTTTCACAGACAGTGTCAAAAAACAGTCCTTGAAAAATGGTAATGATTAAAAAGAATATGAAACGTATTCTTTCCTCAACTTAGAAACCAGACTTCTGCCTAATTGAGCATTATTATTTTGACTTTGATTCAGTATACACTGGACCTTTTAGAGCCTTAAAGTCACAAGCTAATTTTATAATATTTTCCACTATAGTAAGAGGGGAGGTTTCAACTAAAGCAACACAGTTAAATTTTGTGCGCTTCCTGTAGCAATGACCCGTGTTACAGTGTGCTAGAAATGGTGAATCCAGCTTAGGGACAGTGGATATTAGAATGAGTCAGTAACTAAAATGTTTCATTTTTAATTTAGTTAATGTCTATTTTTTTTTTTTTTTTTTTTATTTTTTTTTTTTTTGCGGAACCAGGGATTGAACTCAGGCCTTGCGCTTGCCAGGGAAGCGCTTATTCCACTGAGCCATCTCCCTGGCCCTCTATTCTTAATTATATTTTACATTTTGTTGCTGTTGTTGTTTACATTTTACATGTTTACTATTCCTTCTTACGTGTAGGTTCTTTTTTTTTATGTTTTTGGTACAGGATCTGCAGGACACACTGTAGACATGGTATGTAAATGATGATTGGACACAGATTGGACTCTTAATGATTCTCCTGTTTTCAGCCTCCCAAATGCTGGGATTACAGATACGCACTACCCTTCACCCAGTCTCAATCACCATCTCATCATGCCCTGGGGGCAGGGCTAGTACAGCACAATGGGATCAATCCCCCGGCTCCTGTGTCTACCTAAGTAGGTGCTTTAAACCACTGAGCTATTTGGTTGGCCCTCATGTGAGTTCTGCTTGCTGCTGTAATTATTTTTCTACTTAAACACTAATTTTATTATTTCTTCTAGGAAAGTTTTGTTAGCGGTAGATTACTACTGTGTGAAATTTGTTTTAATATTATTATTTTAAATGATCTTAAATGGCTTTATTTTTAATTCTAGATCTAGGGAACCCTTTATTCCAAAGAATTAAGTATTCCAATGAGCTGAGTAGGGGGAGCATTTGACTTTCTGTATAAAATAAATAAATAAACAAATAAATAAATAGAAGTAGATTGGTCATTTTAAAGTTTCTTAATTTTGGAAAGACAGTTTCGAAGACGTAGAGCTATAGAGCGATAACTGTTTTCTCTCACCGCACTGAAAATATCATTCTCATTTTCATTCTACTGGTTTTCAAAGTTGCCGCTACAAGAGTAGCGATCCGGTCATTGTTCCATGCGGCCTGCTTCTTCTCTCCTTTCTCTGCTGAATTCTTTTAATGGCAAATAGCATTGGAACGTATTCTGATTTATAACTATTTCAATAGTTGTACTACAGTCACTCACTTGAATTTTGATGTACTTTTCTACTAATAGTAATACCAGTTACTTACCATTTTCATGGTATAGTCTGGTATAAAACAAACAAAAACACTCATCTTATTAATGTCATTTTTTCTCACAAACGTTCTTTGGAGTGTGTTGTCTTACTAACTCCATTGTCCTACAAGGGAAGAATATGAGGCTTGTGAAGGTTCAATAACCAACCCACAGTAAACTAGTAGATGAAAGGATAGCAGAGACAACTAGAGTCCTGAAGAGAATGTATTCCTGCCTAAGCACATAGAGTGGAGCATGTGTCATTGTTATTTAGGTGATAAGGCCGCCATGCTGGCTGAGCAAAAGCTGGAAGGGATTTGTAGTCCACTTGGCTAGGTTGTAAACTACATTTCCCAGAATCCTTTTCCTTTGCACTTCCAGGTTAGCGTCAAGGAAGGAGAGAAGATTCAGAGGACAGAAGTGAAGCAGCAGTCATTACTCTCACAAGTCCCTCAGTAGGGTCTACAGGTGCATCCTAGCTTGCCTGCTCCCTATCCTGTCCCATATCTCTCGGCAGGCTGAAGTTCTGTGGGTCCACTACCCAGCCTTCCTGTCATGCTTGGTGCAGAGGGCATATCTCTGAAGAAACTTTCAAAGAGGCTGCCTTTGTAGTCCTGGTCCTCTTCCATCTGCGTTAGCTGTACAAGTGTGGCTTCCTAGATTCTCTTACAACCTTTCATCTTTCTGTCCAGTATCATCCTCTGGAGAATTGGCTGGGGACATTTCCAATCCTCTAAATCTTTTTTCCAGATCCTCTTGTTCTGCACCTTCAATAATTGTTTAAAGTCTAACTCTATTCCCTACTCAGTAGTGATTACATCTCAGATTGGAGCCTGAATAAAATCAGAAAAAATAGAGTTTGTACCTCATGAGATATAATGCCTATTTTGTCATGAAGGCACATTATTGTGGGTATATAATGCCCACATTAATTCTTTATAATATTTATATTAGGAAATTAAGCTTTAATTTATGAATTTTATTCTACTAAATGGTGTGTACCTAGTAGGAAAAGATACCAGCACAAGAAGGTATTGTATTGCAGTATTTACTGAATGTTCATAAAAAAGCAACAAAAATTTAAACACTGTCTGGTTTTGGTGCACAAAGTCTAAAAAACAAAAAGTGTTAGAAATAAATTCTTATATAAACTACAAGGAAAATATCAATGGACTCTACCACAAAAATTATCTTTGCTCTAATTATCAGAGCTAAGGCAGTCTTCACAGGACAGCAGTATGGTCCATGCGCCCATTTCTTATACTGACAGCACATGTGTTTTGCTCTTCTACCCATTTGGCAGGACATACTTGATATCTTTCTGATTTTGCTGATTTTGCAGAAGGTTCGTATTATATTTTATAATGTGTAATTAATAAGCATATAAAACATAAATCAAAGTATTAAACTCACAATATGTAGTGTGCATTTAGTATAGACATTATTTTCACATGAGCTATCTACTGCTTATAAAACCTAAAAAACAAAATTAGAAATAAATTCCTGTATGAACTACAATGAAAATAACCATAGAACTGACTGGATAACAAAAATAACCTTTGCTTCAATTGCCATAACTAAGTCAGCTTCGACACGTGACCACTGCATGTTCCAGGGACACATCTGACTCACACTGATGGTGCTTATGCTTCACGTTCCTTTCCTATGTGTCAAGCCTTTTCACCTCTCTCATTTTTTTGTTTTGTTAGCAGCTTCCTACTACATTTGTATAATGCGGTTACCAGGAAAATAAGATATCAATAAGTTAACTTATTAAATATGAATGAGTGCTTAGAATCAGCATCAACATTTTTAAAACAACTGCTACTTGCTTACAAAATGTCAACATGACACCAGAAATAAAAATCTATTTCAATTACAATGTAAATACAAACAAAAGTCTACCACATATGTAATCTTTGCTTCTCCATTACACCCATGGCAGTCTTCACACAGGAAAGCTGCCTGTTCCATATTCTGGTATTACACAGATATCGTATATGTATTGTTTTCTTCTCCCTTCCTGTAGGGCATAGTCAATATCTTTTTGGCTTTTTTCGTTATCATGGTAGGTCTTTGTGATAATGTATCTGCCTGTTCACCTGTCAATTCCCTGGTGCGCTCCACAATACTCTGCATATTTCCTTGGGAAGAGGTATTTTAGCTTTCCTCTGCTGTAACTGATCTTTTATGAGCTTCAGTTCCAGTCTTCTAACAAAATTCCTCCCTGATATTTTGCACTTGCTATCTTCTTTGTAAATTTCCAAATTATTTATGCCACCCATGTTTAAAATCAGATAAAACATAACAATTGGTCAATGCTTTGTACTTTGAGTAATGCTCTAGCTGCTGGATGACTCATCAACGTCTACTCCAACTTTGGTTTTGTGCAGAAAGTCACCATTTCAGGCTTCTATTTTGTCAAGGTTTTCCTATCAATTTTTCCATCCTGATGCAAAGTTGACATCAGCAGTAGCAGTCTAATTTTCTTTGCCATGTGTGAAGGTCAACATTATGTCTTTCTGAAATCCAGAGATTGTACTACACAAGTCTCTGTTTTGAAATGTTACATTTAACTTAGAATTCCTGCTCCGTCCCTGTGTATCGTACCCTCGCAAGTGAACTTTTGCTCTGGTAGCAAATATAACATCAGGTGGAAACTGGTAAACCAGTTGTTGAATGACACATTCCTATTAGTTTGGGAGAAATAAGCAACAAGTCTGTTCACATCATTTGGCTTATAACTCTAGGAAGAAGGAACTGGAGGCTGAGTTCCAGAATAAATTTCTAAATAGAAAGCATAAGTCTTTGCGTCTACAAAGGCACAATGTTTGCAGCTACAGTGCCTGAAGCTACAGTGGCCATGAAATGCTGCAAGATGTTCATCAATAGGCGTGCATTCAAATAGTGTGCAAATTGTTTGACACATACCCATGTGTCTCCCACACAATGAGTGAGTAGCAACCAGATCATCAGTTATTTTTCTTTCTTGGCAGGTGGTCATCTCATCAAGCCTCATGCAATTTTGAAGAAACCAGATGTTCTCACTGTCGTTGTCATTCTACAAACTTCAAGCCCAGAACCATCACTTGTCAGTCTTTTACATTCTTGCAGTGACCATGAGAAAGTACTGCTAAGTACAGCAGACCCATTAATGCTTTCAGTTCAGCTAGTGAGATATCATATTAAAGGCATTTTAAAGTATGGCTACTGTTCCACCTAGAATACTTTACCTCTATTTCAGCATTTGCATATTTTACAATATCTTGTAGCATTCTCTGAGTTACAGAAAGTTTCCAAATTTGAATGGCAGTGCTTGTCTTCCATCTAACAGATTTTACTCCTGCTAAGATCATTCCTGTATTTTGTGCCCTAGTTCTCACATCACATTATTCCATTTGATTGTGTGACCATTTTATGCCATTTCTACTAATCAAGTATGTACCCATATGCATGCTGTGTTTTCTTCCTCACCTGAAACAAGGTGGTCTGCCTTGCCTGTGCTTCTGTTGGTCAAGTCTTACTCTATCTCACTGTCACAGGAACTTGGGCTCATGTGGCCCACTCTGAAGTCATTGTCTTCATCATTCATTCAGGAATGAGTAATTTTATGATTCACTTTTGACCTTCTCAGGAACTTGCAAATCTTTTTTTTTTTTTTAAATGTATTTGGTTGTCGCAGGGTCTTATTACACAGCTTGGGTTCGTGGTGAACCTTCTGCATTCAGCCTCCCCAGCTCTGGGATTATGGGTGTGATGGTGATCTTGGTGGCTGGCTGAGCACACCTGGGGGTGTGGCCAGTGTGCCATCTGGTGCCAAGGATTGAACCCCAGCCCCTGTGCTGGCCTAGGCAGGCCCTTAGTCCACTGAGCTATCTCACCTGCCCCCATCTGATTTTTAGTGTGCCATTGTACTGAAGTGGGTTACTTCTACCAGAAAAATCAAAAGAAAACCTTTAAAAACATATTCTAAATGCACAGAACTTTAGCAATGATCATTTCGTAGGTACGACTCACCTGCTGCTGCTGTGGATCTCCTGTACACACCTCATGGTCCATCTGCCAAATGAATGAAAGCACAGATGGGTGTTTGCTTTCCCAGGGCCCAGCTACTAGGAGTCGCGCCCACATTCCACTTATGGTACAATACAGCTCACAGAAGAGAAGAGCGCGGTGGGTGTAATTGAGCTCCCTCAATGCTCAGGTAACAAACCTACCAGATGGAGCACCTTGTGGGCAAATATCTCACCTTGACACCTTTGCACACATGCACACACCGTGCCAGCATTTGTGCCAAGTGAGAGAGCATGAACACCACTTCCGGTGCTCCCCGCAGCCCGTGCAGCTACAGATGCACAGCCAGCGATACCAGTACACCGAGGTACACATTTACAGTAGATAATTCTTGGATGGGTTACTGTAACCCGACATTATATCCTGCTTAGTTACTGCTTGAGAAAAGGGTTTCAAGAGTTTGAGTGTGAAAGTTGAAGTGCTGTTTTCATGGGTTGTTTCTGTGAATGTTCTGTTTGCCAGGCAGGAAGGCTTCTCGTTTTCAAGCGTTCCCTATTATTATCTTCAGTAGACTTTTTTATCCATAAGAAGTCAACATTTTGTAACAATGCTAAATGAAAGTAAATATAACCTACGATAGATTATATTTATA
This sequence comes from Octodon degus, assembly GCF_000260255.1. NCBI lineage: Eukaryota > Metazoa > Chordata > Mammalia > Rodentia > Octodontidae > Octodon > Octodon degus. The sequence continues at coordinate 4,605,821 of NW_004524591.1, forward strand.
CTATTCTTCCTTCATTGTATTGGATCTCTGAAAGCAAGGTGGACTGTGGCTCCTGTAGCTGATAGAGAAATCATCCTTGCTACTAGGTTTGGATGACGGCCAGCAAAAGGCATTTTAGTGGCACCTCTTGGCAACTGTCTTCACCATACAGGCTTGGGAAGCATTGCTTTAGTGTACAGGAACCTGAGGGGTGTTATGGGGTGCCTGGGTGACAGAGAAGCAATAAGAGATGATTTCATTTTTATGGGGAGCACAATTGTGGAGAAAATAGTTCTAAAAACATATGATAACAACACATGATGTCACCAAGAACAACAACAAACCTAGTCCTAAAAAATAACCATTGATTTCCTACTTTATTTTTTTTCCTAAAAATACATTTGATTTTTTTGAGTTCTGTCTTACTCATCAAGGAGGGTAGAATCTCAATAGTATTATTACTATCAGAAATAGTGCTATTTGCAGGAATCTGTCCCAAGCCAAAGGGAATATGAATAAACTAAGCCCATTCATAATTCAGAATTTCCCAGACAGTTATGTTTGTAAGGCTCCAGCATCGATTTACTTTTATTTGTTTCCTGTCTCTGAATTAAACTTTAATTTCCTTCCCAAAGGAAATTTTGTATAATATATCTCAGGACTGAGGACAGTACTTTAATCAATACGAACTCCTTAGGAAACAATAAAAATAGCCAAAAATACACTTAAATTCAATTTAGACCTAAATATAAATACAAAATGCTAAAGAAAGGCAAATGTTCAGGATTCAGTTGCACATTGCTTTATGCGGGGGTAAGAGGTAAGACTAAGGGGGTGGAATATATAACTGCTTATATTCTTGTAAGCAAATAATAGAATATATCTCTTATTCCTAAGTAAGTTCTTGACTGTATTTTTCTGAATAACATTCCTAATAGTCTTCTGAATAATACTGCCATAAAAGCAGAGGTTTTCAATAATGACCTCTTATACACAATGATAAAAATTAAAAGGTGAGATAGATTTTCCAAATGCATTTCTGGTTAATTGGGGTGGTTAGGAAATAGGGCAAACCGAGTCAACCTATTTGAGATAATCTATGATGAGATCAAGTTTACAGATTTTGGTCAAAATAATCTTTTCAAAGTATCTAAATATCTTGTACTGGAAAAAAATGCACAAGCCCTAAAGAAGGATTATAGAATAGAGATTAAACACTTTGTTTTTCATTCCTCTGCAAGTATTTCATTTCTTCTTTTCCTCCTCACTTCTTTTCCTCCTCACTACATGTCCCTGGGGTACATGTCCAGAACTTAAAGAAAAGAGTTACTACATTTTCCTTGGGTTTGTCCTCAAATAGAACATGCACTTAAAAAAAAAACAAAAAAGCTATCTAACTGTTACCTTTCCCAGGGAAAAGAGGTGCCAAAGAGGAGGCAAGTCACTCTTAAATAAACTGAGCAGGTCAACCGTAGTGCCACCATAGGACGTCGGTCTAAGATGCTTTCAACTGCCTGGTGTCCGGCAGAGCAAGCAAATGCCTTCTGAGACAGGCCATTTGCTCCCGCGTTATGTTTCCATGGTGCCATTGAATTAGTTGTTGGTTTGTGAATTATCAGATAAAAATATTTTAAAAAGTAGTATGAATTTGATTTTTTACAGAGGATATTCACAATGAAAAAATATAAAGGTGCCATTTAGTTGATTATTCAAATATGATAATGCAAACATTTTAAAGTTAAGTAAACTTAGCTTGCATGTTGACATCCATGAAAAACAATGCTGGGGATGGGAGGGCCTGGAACCAGCAAGATGAGAGGGACTGGAGGCAGCAAGAGGGTGCAGACTCAGGGCACCAGGAGGAAAGTCTGTTACTACTATGACTGGAATGTTGGAAATGACTATTATGGACAAGGCCCTCCAATGAAGCCTCACCGAATCCGCATGACTCACAATCTGCTGCTCAACCATGGCCTCTACTGAAAGATGGAAATCTATCGCCCTCACAAGGCCAGGGCTGAGGAGGTGACCAAGTACCACAGTGATGACTACATTAAGTTCTTGCTCTCCATCCATCCAGCTAACATGTCTGAGAACAGCAAGCAGATGCAGAGATTCAACATTGGTGAGGACTGTCCAGTATTTGATGGCCTGTTTGTTCTGTCAGTTGTCCACCAGTGGCTCCGTAGCAAGTGCCATGAAACTTAATAAGCAACTGATGGACATCGCTGTGAATTGGGCTGGGGGCCTGCACCATGCAAAGAAGTCCAAGGCATCTGGCTTCCGTTACACCAATGATATCATCTTGGCTACCATGGAACTGCTCAAGTATCACCATAGAGTGCTGTATATTGACATTGATATTCATGGGCAATGGCATGGAAGAGGTCTTCTATACCACAGACCAGGTCATGATTGTGTCCTTTCATGAATATGGAGAGCACTTCCCAGGAACTGGGGATCTACGGGATATTGGGCTTGGCAAAGGCAAGTATTATGCTGTTAACTACCCACTCCGAGATGGGATTGATGAGTTCAATGAGGCCATTTTCAAGCCGGTCATGTCCAAGGTAATGGAGATATTCCAACCTGGTGCAGTGATCTTACAGTGTGGCTCAAACTCCTTCTCTGGAGATTGGCTGCATTGTTTTAATCTAACCATCAAAGGGCATGCCAAGTGTGTGGAATTTGTCAAATGCTTCAGCCTGCCTATGCTGATGCTGGGAGGAGGTGGTTACACCATTCATAATGTTGCCCGGTGCTGGACATATGAAACAGCTGTGGCCCCAGACGCAGAGATCCCTAATGAACTCCCATACAATGACTACTCTAAATACTTTGGACCAGATTTCAAGCTTCATATCAGTCCTTCCAATATGACTAACCAGAACACTAATGAGTACCTGGAGAAGATCAAACAGTGGCTCTTTTAGAACCTGAGAATGCTGCCCCCATGCACCTGGGGTCCAAATGCAGCCAGTTGCTGAGGATGCCATTCCTGAGGAGCATGGTGATTAGGATGAAGATGACCCTGACAAGTGTATCTCAATCTCTTCCTCTGACAAACACATTGACTGTGAGGAAGAGTTCTCTGACTCAGATGAGGAGGGTGAAGGTGGCCACAAGAACTCTTCCAACTTCAAGAAAGCCAAAACAGTCAAAACAGAAGACGAAAAAGAGAAACAACCAGAAGAGAAGAAAGAAGTGACAGAAGAGCAGAAGACCATGAAGGAGAAGCCAGAAGCCAAAGGGGTCAATGAGGAAGTCAAGTTGGCCTAAGCAGCTCTCTCTAGCTCAAGCTTCTTGCCATGTTCCCTACTTTTTTCCATCTAAACCCTCAGATTTTATATTTTCTATTTCTTTGTAGATTTACATTAAAATATATTAAACATAAATGTCCCCTGGGACTAGAGAGGAGCCTGGGCCCTCGAGGCAGGGCAGCTATGCTGGGGAACTTTTCTAGAAGCGATCATGCTCCCCACTCCTCTCCAAGTCTCAGTTTTAAGTCATAAAGGGTGCAGGTCTGGATGGAAGCGATGCACCCACAAGATGAAATCCTGATGTGCCCAGGGCCTGTTCAGTGGTAAGTGTTCCGGAAAGGTGGCTGCATCCCCAGGGCCCCTGGTCTTCAGGCTCCTACAGTAACATCTGCTGTTTTTAGATTGGTCCTTCTCACACCTTCACACTGGCCCTGAAGGAGCTAAGCAGCTCCTGCTGCCCTGTCTTCCCCAGCTCTGCAGGTGGAGGCTGGTAATCTAGCTTCCTTTTTGTGAGAAACTTTCATTTTTTTGTGAGACTCTTTGCAATGAAATGATACATTTTTATATTTAAAAAACAGTTCTGGGCTATGAATTCTTGAGTTCAGCTTTTCTGCTAGAACACGTATAGCAACTTTTAAGGGTGACAGGCATTTTTAAATACTATTATCTTAAAATTGTTTATCTTTAGGACTAATAAGCCTTAAATATTTGTTTTGCATATTAAAAAGTCCTCTCTATTGATGCAATATATTTATAACTGGAATAAAATTATAAAAACTGAAGGCAAAAGTACTAGCTTCCTGAATACCTTAACAATTTAGCATGGTTCTGTCACAAAATTAATTTTTAAAAAATGAGCTGGAGATGTAACTCTGTGCATAGGGCTGAGGTTCAATTCCCGATTCTAGGAAAAAAAAAAAAAAAAAAAAACTAAAACAATAGAAATGTTAGTAACATTTTCAGGGAAAATAACAGCAATATTCTTCTGATAATTGAGTCAGACATACATTGATGAGGCAGCTCCACTTTATTGATGATTAACAAAGATTTTTCTGAAATGGGAGACAAGAACATTAGTGAAGCCTATGAAGTGAAGTAAATAGTATGGGAAAAGTTATTCATTGTATGGCAAATGCAATCTAAATATTTACTATATAATTATTATGGATTATAAGAAAATTATTTTTACCTTTGGAGATTTTAAAATTTAATAGAGTAAGGACAGGCCAAATAGCTCAGTGGATCGAAGTGCCTGCTTAGGCAGACACAGCAGCTGGGGTCTGATCCTCTGTGTGCAGTGCCAGCCCAGCCCCTGGGGCATGCTGAGAGGGGACTTGAGACTGAGCGTGGTGGTGGCATTCGTCTATAATGCCAGCTCTTGGGAGGCTGAACACATATGGATTACTACAAGTCCAATCTACGCAGTGAGACCCTGTAGACCCTGTCCTAAAAATTACATAAATAAATAAAAATAATAAAATTCAATAGTTAAAACCAAATACAATGTCTCTAATTTTCTTAAAGAGATTGTTTAATTACCTATTGTTATGGTTTTTTTATTGATGTCCACCCAAAGCCTCGAGCAGTCCTGGGGGACTTCTGGAGTTGGCGATTATTGTTGGTGTGAATGCTGCACCTGTCCTGGGGCAGGTAATTTGCATTATAATGTAAGGAGAGGAGAGAGGCTAGCTAGCTGCCTGCGCTGCTGCCATTCCCTTTGTTCTTTGCTCTTTGCCACCAACAGGAAAGTTTGCTCTCTGCCACGTGTCAGGTTGCCCCGGAGCCAGCTGAGTATAAACTGAAACCTCCAGTAACTGTGAGCTAAATAAACTTTTCCTTCCTTAAGTTTGGATGTCTGGTACCTCTCCCAGCAATGAGAAAAGAGTAACTAAGACACCTATGCAATGTAATTTTTTATCTACTAGACAAATTCACAACAAACATTTTGGTCTCTGTCAGCCATTCCAAAAATCTTGTGAGAAAGAGCTCAGTGGAAATTGTGTAGATAGCAGAAGACTGCATGTCTGTGTCACAGCTGATGGGTCCAGGAGTGGGCATTTAACACAAGTTGTGAACGTTCTTTCTTAGAAAAATGTCTTCTAGTAAACTAGAAAGTGTATTATTTTAGGGATATTTTGTACCAGACCTTTAGGTGGTTGGTATGAAGATGGTAAAAAATTCAGTCACTATGTAAATTTCATGGGAGAAAAGAAAAAAAAAAGCTGAACTAGACGAAGAACAATGTTGGAGATATAAACAACCAATTGTCAATCAAATATACTACTTGAAATGAAAAAGGGATCAAACAGTGATTCTCTGGAATCTCTAGTTCTCTGGATTCTCTGGACTTTCTAGTTCTAGTAGAGTGTGCTTTTTGTTTTTAAGCACTAATTTTGGTGGTTGATTTTATGTGTCCCCTTGGCTAGATCTGGGAACCATGGATCTGCCCAAAAGATACCTTGGATACTATTAAGAAAGTGTGTTTAGATCAGATTAGTTTTTAAGCTATCATGTTTTAAATAAAAGATAAATCCTTTCATAATATGAATGGATGCCATCGAATGAGTTGAAATCTGTTGAAAAAGAGACTAATATTCACTAAGGAAGAGAAAATTCTACCTGCAGGTAGCATTTAGATATGAGGGGCACCATTAATTTTTTCATTGATCTGCAGCCTGCCAGCCTACCAAGTACATTTTAGATTTTCCAACCTGTGCAAGTTTTGTCCAAAAGTTGTTTTCTGACTTACTGGTTTTCATTTTCTGGAGAATCCAGAATAATACACCCGAGGTATGTTTTATATCCTTTCTAGTATGAGAGACATAATGATAAACAAGCCTTGTCTTGTATGTAGCAAGGGTTCATGGGTCTTTGCAGCTCTGCTCTTCACTGTGACTCTTCTGATGAAGCTACTGGGATTCAAGTATGGGTGTTCCCTCATGGTGACCATTCTCCCACTGACTGCCCAAACGTCCCACCTCTTCACACCAGAGTCACATTAACTTTCTACCTTCTTAGTACATCATTGTAAAGATTAAATAGAAAAATGAGTTTTGAAGAGTGAAAGTGTTACTTCATCCTTAGCAAGATCTCTTCAGAGGTTTTCTGAGCTAATTTAGGGTGCGTGATTAGAAATAAAAATATTCTATTTCTTTCTAGTTGCAACACACAGAAAGAGTCTGAGAGGTAAGTACAGCTTCTAGAAAGTAGTGGGAATTGACAGTTCTCAAAATGATCGTTGTACTGTAATCTTATCCAACTCTTCCAAATAAATGAGAAGTGACTTGCTAAGTACGTACTATTCCATATGTAGGGAAATACAAATGAAAGGACTTTATTTAAATTATCCAGAACTATACAGTAGCAGATCTGCAAAGTTTTCCCACTCTTACTCTAAGGGTACACTTATGATACTTAAATAAAAATGCCACATAATCTCATTTCTCACAGTCAGATATAGCACAAAATTAATTGAGATGTTTCAAAACTACTGAAAGGCATATACAAAGTTGAAAAGTATATATATATATATATATATATATATAGTCATTAAAACTGAAGAGAGAGAAAATTAGAAGTATGCTAATGCTCTAGAGTAAAGAACAAAAGATATTGATGTGCACAAGTACAAGATAATTCATGCCTAACTGATTCATATGTACTTGTGTGAGTTTAATTAATCAATTCATTTTTTTCTTTCAGTATTTATATCTTTGTCGGGCATTGCTCATGATCTTTGAGGTATATTTTTGCACAAAACTGATATAAAAAAATACTCCAGGGATTGTGTAGACAGAGGCTAACAGATATTAAACAATAAACATAATAAATGTCTATTATACAGATGCAAGCCAAGCTATAGAAACAAGTAGATGAAACAGGCAAATGCAAAGGATCTGTTTTGCTATAGAAGGGGAAAGCAAGTTGCTCTCCCCTGGCGAATCACCCAGGATGCTAGAGCGAAGGATTGAAAAACAAAGGAGTGAGAAGCCGAGGGATATGTAGGCATTCGAGGAGAGCACCCCAGGTGCGGAGGGGGTGAGTGCAGAGCCCTAAGACTGGAAGATGTGGGCTCCTCTAGGGATAATAAAATGCTGAGGTGTGGGCTGAGAAAGCCAGGGAGAGAGGCAGGAGCAGAGGTCAGAAAGAAGGAGGGCGGCAGTCATCTGAAGCTTGTTAGCTAAGGAATTTCACTTTAGTTCTCAGTTAAATAAAGTGCTGATTTTAACCTTTAAACAGAGAAGAAACGTGACGCAGCTCATGTTCACAATCAATCACCCTGGCTTTTGTAGTTTAAGAGGCTCAAGGGGAAAGAAGAGAAGGCAGAGATAACCCTGGTCAGCGGCACACCGCAGTACTCCAGAACAGGGAGGCTGACTGGAGGCCTAGAGTGAAGGGGGTTGGGGAGGAGAGACCATAATTCCGAACACGGGATCTTTTAGATAAAGCATCGCTAAGACGTCTTGATAGAATGGAGCTGATGTGAGAAACTCAGAGAGCCGTCAAGGCTGACCAATGCGTTCAGTCCTTGCAAATAAAGTGGAGCGTTTCCAGACTTAGAGAACCTTTAGGTGGAGTGAGGCTGAGGGATTGGGAGGAAGGTCAGGACTCAGTCTGAGGGAGTTGGCGTCTGAAATGAATCCGAGTCACTCAAGGAGTCGGAGAGGACAGAAGGGTTATTCCACACTGGAGTATTTTGTGTAGCTTTAATTGCTGTCTTCAATTTTGTATATAAATTCTTAGAAAATATGTTTCAATTTGTTTCCTAAGGAGTTTCAATAGCACCAGGAATCATGTAACTTTGTACCAGGCAGCATATGATTGAGATTCAAACAATGGCTAGCAAAATGTAAATGATCCTTCACTGGAATATAGGAAAGACTATTCCATGGGAAGTTTACAAACATTATTTTGGATAAATGATATATAAGTTTGGATTGCAAATAGTTTTAAAAAATAAGCAGTTTTTAAAACTATACTAATGAAGCTAGTTATTAAATATAATAAATACATAAATTTACAGAATAAAGTTTCCCTCTGACCTTGTATAGTAACAAGAATTATTATTTTTTTTTCTTTTTTTGTCTTTTTGAGACAGGGTCTCACTATGCAGCTCACGCTTGCCTTGAGCTCACGTTGTAGTCTAGGCTGGCCTCGAACTTGAAATGATCCTCCTGCCTCAGCCTCCCAAATGCTGGCATTACAGGCATGCACCACCATGCCCAGTGCACAAGAATTATTGAGGAAGAATTTTGCATCTGTTAATAATTTCACAATAATGTTCTGTTGCAGAAGCTTGAGCCCACAAGAACAGGAGCAGCAGCAGCAGCAGCAGCAAATGACATTATATTGCTTTACATAGCAGACTATACTTAAGTAGTAGAATTCATCAGACAATGTGTTTGAAATTTTCATATTAGGACCTGGGGAGATAGGGAGATTGCTCAGTAGAATAAGTGCTTGCCTGGAACGTGCATGGTCCTGAGTTCAA
>NW_004524591.1:4615531-4636575 GCF_000260255.1 Octodon degus
GAAGAAGAAGAAAGAAGAAGAAGAAGAAGAAGAAGAAGAAGAAGAAGAAGAAGAAGAAGAAGAAGAAGAAGAAGAAGAAGAAGAAGAAAGAAGAAAGGGAAGAAGGGGAAGAAGAGGAAGAAGAAAGAGACAGTGATTAAAACCATTAAATACTGAAATGAAAGAAAAGCACATAATAATGTTTAACAAATATAACACATTTTTATCCATTTCACTATATTCGCAGATCAAGCACCCAGAGGTTCACCTGTCCCCGAGTTTCCTTGGCCAGTCTCACTATTCTGAAAGCTTTTCAACTATATTAAATGTTTCTCTTAGGTCAGTTCAAACCAAAAAAACCTATTTATAATACCTATTTATAAGCAATTACAAGTACTTTGGCATCATTCACCTGTGTACTTATTTTTTCATGGCAATAAATATTAAAATTCTAAATTCTACACTTTTGGAAGGTGTTCCTGAAATTGAGGTAATATTGAACTTTTAAGTGCTTTGACCTGGGGAACAGTTATCAGCCTTCTAAGTGTGGGATGCAGATGCAGCAGAGAAATCTTGTCCACATGGGGGAAGATTTCTCAACAGAAACACCATACCTCAGTGAACCCAGAGTCATAGAAAATCCCAGCAATGTTCTAGGACTTACAACTATCTCATCAGGCACATAAGTATATAGGCTGTAAGTGACCTGTTTACAGCAGAGAGGCCACTCCGGTCTCTGACAGCCAGTGTCACTGGTCTCAGTAAACATACAGGTCATTGATTAGTCAGTGCAGGCAGCCTTAGGGCGCAGATGGCTCTATTTAATTAGAGCTTTTAAGCACGCCTACTCTAGCTGCTGCAGGGGAGGCGATGGTCAGCTTATGCTGACAGGATGTGCTCGGGCGCTAAGAAGCCATTCAACAGAAAAGATTCAGGAAAACAACTGCAGCCAAGACAGGAAGGCTTTGTAGGTCTTTTGTGCAGTAGTGTTTAGGCCAGTACATCTTGTGTGTAATCTGAAAGAGAATGATCAAGGTTTCAAAATCTCAAAAATTTTAGTTTTAACCTGGTCATGCAGTAAGTACCACCTAAAATACAATCATGTGGACAACCAAGAAAAGAATTGTGGAGGGATTAATGTTGGATCGAAAGGAGATACAGAGGCTTGATCTGGTTTTGACTTGGCTCTACACTGATTAATTCTTTTAAGAGGGAGAACCTTTCCTTAGGAATCAGGATACCTTTTAAACCTAAGCATTTTCTTAGTTAAGAGGCACTAGAAACACTTCCCAAGACACAAGAGAGAAATAAGAGTGGATGAATCCGCTGTCACTAGATGGAGCCCACACTCAATTCAGTTTGGGGCATGAGAAACACGTGACTCAAAGGCAAAAGGAAATTTAAGGTGACAATAATGCTGGATATGAAAGAAAGGCTGCTAACGTACACCCACCCATGGGTGAATCCTCTCATTGCAAATTCCTGAGCTTTGCAAGGATGCAGCCATGTCTCTAATGCAACTCTGTTAAGGTGCTGAGTGTACCACAGGAGAGCCACTAGCAATGTATAAAAATATGAGCATGGTTATGTCACTTTATTTTTTTACAATGAAATTTGATGGTGTAATCTTTTCACATGTAACATATATATATATATATATATATATATATATATATATATATATATATATATATATATATATATATATTAGTAGTTTTGTTTTGTTTTGTTTGACAGTGTATCCCAGACTGTCCTCAAACTCATAGCAATCCACTGGCCTCAGCCTCCCAAATGTGGGTATTTTGCTAACACCTATACTGACTAGATAAAAAATAAGGTCTACTTATGAAGATGGAAGCTCTTTTTCCCCATAGATGTTTCTTTTTGGACTCAAGTATCTCTCAAACTATGTTTTTGTATCTTTCTATGTATTAGGTTATGGATACTGACATATCAAATTATTTCCTGACACCATTATCTTGTATGTCTCTACTGAACAAGATTTATGATGCCGAAGGTCTTAATTACACATAGTTTGTAGATATTTGGCGTCGATTCTGTCTCTTTTACTTGGAATAGAAGTAGTCAAGGATGCAACCAGATATGTCCCACCAGCAAACTTGCTCTCAAGAGGCCTCTAGCAGGCTGTGCTCTAGTCCTGCCCAGACAGCCCATGGATCAGAGAAACTGGTTCCCAAGGTCCACGTGGAGAGTTGGCCTTGCCAGCCATTGCCAGCTCCCCAAGCAGGAACTGGGCCAGGGAACCTGGCTTGAGCCACTGAGTATCTGCAACAAGTGATTGCAACTGTTAGAGTTAGACATGCAGATAGTGCTGAGGTGACTGAAAGCTTCTTTAAAGTGGAAGGGACACTCTTCCTCCCTTGCGCTGGATATAAATAAGAAATGTGCTGTCATATAATTAATTTTCTGCTCATGAGGTGGCAAAGTCGAGGACAAAGCTGGGACAGTTAGAGCTCAGGGCCAAAAGAGAATGCAGAAGTGCCAGAGCTCTGACTCACACATGGGGAGAATCAATTCTATGTAGAGATCTGAATTTTGGGGGAAAATACACCTTCTTAGTACATAAGCTCTTTGTAGCTTGTCTTTAAGATGCAATGTATAAACGAGGTAGGAATGTGATTTTTGCCTTAATTTTTCATTGTATAGGATATAAGTAATTAATACAGAAAAGTACACATAAACATAAATATCACATCATCAAGGACAAAACAAGGCTATTATGTTAAAATATAATTTTGGATGTCTCTCTTCATATATGCAAGCACATGTATATGTATTTTATAATAATGCATAGTAGGCATAATGTTTATTTTTATGAAAGTTAGTGTTTCAGGTAAGTGGTTAAGTAGGCTGTACAGAAACGCACATTTTCCAGTGGATTCTGTACCAAGCTTACTACATTAGCATGATATAGTCACAGCAATTAATGAGCCAGTGTTGACACGCTGTGACTAGCTGAAAGCTACACTGCATTCTTATCTTCTCAGGTTTTATCTGGTGTCATTTTTCTGTTCCAGAAAGCCCACCAGGACAGAAACCACCTTCTGTGTAGCAATTGTGCCTCTCAGGCTCCTCTTGGCCATGGTAGTTTCTGAGACTTAGGATAGTGGTTACAGGTATGGTAGCACACACCTGTCATCCTAGCTACCTGGAAAACCAAAGCAGGAGGATCACAAATCGCAGCCCAGCCTGGGCAGGGTAGTGAGACTAAACCCAGGATATGCTCAGTGCTTAAAAAAAAAAAAAAAAAAAAGAAGGAAACAAAGTAAAAGAAAAACTGAGTGGGGAACTTTGTAGAATGTCACTGTGCCACCATGTTTGGGTTTGAATGACTTCTCGTTGTGATGCTGCCCTGAGTTTGCCTGCAGAGGAAGGATGTGCAGAGTGAGAGTCCTGTTCCCTCACCTCCTGTAACACTGCCTCAGATCAAGGTGGCCCTCGTCGGCTGCTGAGGTGGTGTTCGTCAGTGCCGTGCATACTCTTCCTGCCTTTCCATGCTGTATTCGGGAAGGAAGTCACTGCACACAGTCTACGCTTAAGGTATAAAGGATTTGTCTCCAACTCCTTGGGGGTTCAGCCTTCACATAAACATTTTGCCTTGTTCTGCATGGAACACGTCTCTATTCTCATTTTTGAGTGATCTGTGATGTTTTTAGCCAGCTCTTTTTGTCATGAAGCAGTAAGATTTCCATCATTATTTAATTGGCTGCCTAATATTGTACTGTATATGTGTGTTAGTATGTATGTCTAGTGGATTACTTGTTAATTGACATTTAACTTCCTTTAAACCATTGTAAACAGTACAATAAATACCAAGAAACCAGAGTCTCATGGGTGGTAACGTGCATCAGATATAAGCTAATTTGCAGAGTATCAGAAACAGTGAAGAGATAATTATCTCAAAGATGGGGGAGCATCCAGATTGTGCTCTGTAATTTAGCACTCCAGGCCACTAACAGAACAAGTAGCCAAGAGACTCAGTAACCTCACATCTCAAGTTCTTGGCCCCCTCTCACTAGACCACAAAAAGTGTCTTTCTTTGCAGTTCCAACACAAAGATATCGGAGAGTTCATCTGCCACAGGATGGCTTGGAGGCTCAGATTATATTTTGAAAGTAATTGTAGTGAAAAAAATTCTGAATAATATCAGAATTTATTGTATTTCTGTAGAAACATCAGCCTCAGAAATGAGAATAAAAGGTTATTTCTAGATAAGCTGTGGATTGCCTACACCCAGAACTGGTGCAAGGAAATGGAAGGATGTGATGAATCCTCAGATACCAGATGACTCAGGGACTCTTTTTCAGGAGGTAGGACACGGCAGATACATGGGCAGCCTGAATCCCCACCTAAGGCCCTCCATGCACAGGTGACAGCTATGCTTACTCATGTCAGTCCTGTAAACGGTCACAAGTATGACTGCGAACAGTCATTGTGTTAACTTCAGCAACGGAAGGTCCAGTCAGTGATCATGTCTGGATTGTTTAAGCATCGAGATTGAAAAAAAAAGAAACCTGACATTTGATTCAGTTGGAGTGACAAATAACAATTGCTGATGGGCTGCATTCCTGTTACTGATAAATGACAAGCACACTTTTGACAGTCTAGAGAGAGATACCAAGCCAGAGTCCTTCAATGACAGACCGGATATGGTACGATGGATTCTGAGGATCAGCAAGCTCAACCGCTGATCACCCAGGCTCATACGTGTCCGGAGTCCAGAATGTGTGTGTGTGTGTGTGGGGGGGGGGAGAACAGATGAGTTGAGAAACAAAGGGGCAGAATTCCTAGACTCAGGGACTTGCACAGAGCCCCAGGAAAACCTAGGGGGCAGACGGGTGCTCGCTGCCTTCCCCTCATTTGTATTCAGATCCAAGCGCTGTCCTGTCAGCCTTTCCATCTTTTTTTTTTTTTTTTTTTTTTTTTTTTTTTTTTTTTTTTTTTTTTTTTTTTTTTTTTTTTTTTTTTTTTGTGGAACGGGGATTGAACTCAGGCCCTTACGCTTGCCAGGGAAGCACTTATTCCACTGAGCCATCTCCCCGGTCTTTCCATCTGACACGTGTTAGCATCACGACAGACACCAATAACTCAGCTCAGAGGCAGATACCACAGACAGGAGCTTTGGAAAGAATTACAGTCTATTATATCTGCATAAAGGATAAAATATTTTTATAACTTCTACTGTCTGTATACTTTTTACTGAATTGGATTTTTCATCTTAGTATCTCAAATAAACTGAATGACTCCAGAAAAGACAAAAGCACACAACTGCACCCATTCAAAGGTTACTATGTTATCGATGTCTTAAAAAAAGAAACAAAATCAATGAAACAACTTGCTATAGCTCGTTTTGTAAGAAGGGAGAAACTGTCATGTACTTTTAGGGAATAAATCGTCTGTCTGTTTAGTTGGCCTTTTATGTAATGTTGATTCTGGGAAAAACCATTTAAAGCCACACTGAGTTCTTATGTTTATAGGAGTAGGAGCTGGTCTCTCTAAAAGAAGTCCAAATTAAGCCACGATACCTGGCTCGCAGAGCCCTGCTCTGAGATTTGGAATGAAAGCGAACCAAGAGCACGAAAGACTGTGAATATTGGCTCATTGGAAGAAAGGTTTATCCCTATATTGTTTGATCAATTTTTTGTTCCCACTTCTTGTATTATGAGCAACTATTTTGAAGATAATATGCAGTGTACTAACAGCTGTTCCTCTCCAACAGTCTTATTTTAAAATTTTATGCCATTGTTTTTACTGTTATTTTTCTTTTCTTTCTTTAAAATAAAAATTAGGGCCAGGGAAATAACTCGGCGGTCTAAGCTCCTACCTAACAAATACGAGGATCCGAGTTCAATCCCTGGTACTGCCCTGCAGTCCCTAGAACCCAGGGTGTGCCGTTTAGGCCCAACACACCTCTAATCCCAGCACTCAGGAGGCTGAGAAAGGAGGACCATTTTGCAGGGTTCTGCTTAGCGAGAGCCCTGCATTAAATCAATAATAAATAAATAACTTTTAAGAAGTAAAATGAAATGAAAAGTAAACAATTATTAAATGGAGGAAAATATTGCAAAAGCCTTATAAAAGTACAAAAAAGTGTGCAACACAGAAATATAAAACTAGTGTCCATTGTGTTTGCGATTGTACCTCCACGGCCATGTGAAACTGATAAAGCTCATATACAAACAGGATAAAGTCCAAAAAGGAAATTTGGAGAGATGAATTTTCTTATTTGTGCATAGTAAATCAGGAATACATACTGTATAAGTTTGAAAACATGGTTTAAGGAACACGGTTTAGAAACATGGTTTAAAACATGCTCTACTCATATTTATTTTGTTATATTTTCCACCTTAGTGGGGATATACTTTGGGTTTGAAAACAAATATTTTTTAAAGTTACTATTTTTCTGACTTTATTTCAAATTTCATAATTCTCCAAATTTCTCATTAAATTTAACACATTTGCAATTTTAAAAAGGCCGGGGATTTAGTTCAGCGGTACAGCCCAGGCCTGGCAAGCGTGAGGTCCGGAGTTTGATTCCTAGTACTCCCCAAAGAAATTCATAAAATTAAAAGACTGAATACCATAATCTGATTTTATTTGTTTTACTTATAATAATTTTGTTTGTAAACATGAAAAACCTGAAATTGTGTTTTTAAAATATAGAAGGTACTACTTAGGGGATTTAAAAAAATGTTACTTCTAAGTCTATCTTGAAATTCTAAAATTAGTATATGACTAGAATATATTGATTGTATAAATAGGCATATAGAAATATATGTCACAATTTTTGTTTATATATCTTCACAGATATGTAAATAAATGAAGATCAGAAAAAGAAAGTTGGTCTGGAGAGATGGCTCAGTGGTCTAAAGCACCTACTTAGAACAAGCTTGGCAAGGCATCAGGGACCGCGGTTCAATCCCCCAGCACCACATGCCAGCCAGCCCCGCCCCCTGGTGGGCTGAGCTGGCCACACACACACACACCTCTCTCTCTCTCTCTCTCTCTCTCTCTCTCTCTCTCTCAAAAAAATAAAAAATAAAAAAATAAATAAATAAATAAAAAGAAAAAGGAAGTTAACAATTTCACCTGAGAGAGGCTAAACAGGACTGACATTTTATTAATCTTCTATTTTATTCAAGTTCATAATATAATCATATATTTAAACACTATGTGCTTATAATTTAAAATCCAATCTTAATCAAAAAAGAAGTTAAATGTTAAGAAAAGCATTTGCTCAACACAGGCTTGATTTTACTGGTTAAAAACTTAGAGAAAAATAGAGCATATTTTCAGTAAGCTTCCCAACCCAGCTCAAAATGGAATTTATAAAGAAAAATCTTGACTAGGAACCTGAATCTAAACACACAGATGACTCAGGCTGGGTCTGCTCTGTGTACACACCGTGAAGAACATTTAACAAAGTGCTCCTAGTGCACCTGTATTTTGGGCACAACTCCTCAAGCCAAGATGACTTGGAATTTTCATGTGGAACGTTGTGACAGTGCTCAAAGAGCTGTAGGTTTCCTGGAACTTCAGATTTCATATTTTCAGACTAGGTTTGCTGAACCTTAGTGCCTTAAATGTTTTACTGAGCACAAAGAACCTTGTGCAAGTAGCAAACAAGTTTGGAATTTAACTGAAATATCAAAAAAGGGAATTTAGAGATTTAATCAATTAAATTATCTCAAAAAACTTTCTTTGCTTTACGTGCTATTGATTCCAGTGATAAGGAGGAAATTCTTCATAGCTGGGGAGATAGTTTGGCAGTCTAAGCACCTGCCTGGAAAGCGCAAGGACCCAGGTTAGATCCTTGGTACTCAGGCCATGCTGGCTACTGAAACCTGTAATCCCAGGCCTATAATCCCCGCACTGGGGAGGCTGAGGCAGAAGGATCAGTATGAGTCTCAGCTGTGTAGTGAGACCCTGTACCAAATAAATAACTAAATAAAAGACCTTTTTAAGAAAAAAAGAAAATTCTTCAAAGATCCTAAGAGCAAATTTGAGTTTATGCCAAAATTTACTTTACTACTTAATGTTTAATTATTGGATTGAATCATGAGCACATCACATGAAGTGAATGTGTTTTAATGAATATTTCACTGTCTTAAAAGAAGTAAAGATTAAAAACCCATACAAATGTATTTCAGAATAATTAGAAAAAGACTATTAAAACAGTTTCTTTTACATGCATACAAAATTTTAACTACAGCTGTAGAATAAATTTTGATTAGTTTTTATTTATCTCCATGAAACAAATACAAACATATTCTTCTCTTTTCCAATAGATGTCAGTAGCAAAAAAGAAAACAGTCATTTAGTGTAACTATATTGTAGGGATTCTTATACTTAAACTGGAAAAAAATAATAAGGAAATACCTGAACTTTTCTAGATAACCATTGTTTACTCTTTGTGACTGTTTTATTCCGTTTTCTATCATTACAAAATTGAATCCCACATCTTTAATGTCCACTTCTCAATATTGATTCAACAAGTGATTGTGCAGTGAAAACAGAAGTTTATGTAATTTCTCATGGCATTTTAGTCTCTCAAATTCTCTCTCAATAGATAGATGGCTATATATCGACATAGATGTACTATATATGTTTATTTATATATTCAAAAATATAATCAGCCCTTGTCATCTATTGGATTTTCATTATCATAAAACTTCAACTTATCAAATTAAAGCATCATATTTAGAATAGGTACTATTAGATTTTTTTAAGTTAATTCATCAACAACGTACATAATTCTGAAGAATATAAAAGAGTTTAGAATTGCTTAAAATAGAAAGGGCATTAATTCTAAAATGTGCATTTAGTCCTGCTCTATTAGTATGCATTGAGCCCTAACACATTTTCATATGGAGTACGGCTCCCAGAGCTGATGCCTGAATCTTCTAAACCAAGGTCATAAGGAAGCAACGATATCCCGATGCAGGAAGAGTAGCCACGAGGTTATCTTCAGAGGAATAGAAAACAAAGCTTACATTATGCTGCATATTGTCTTTCATTAATACATTATACTAATCTAATTCTAACACTGTTTTATTTTTCTGACTCAATCTTTAAATATGCCTAATTTACTAAAAGCAAAATGAAAATGCATTCGTACTTTTAAGTTTGCATTTTCTTCTATACGGGAGAGTCTCCTAAGGAAGTCCACCATCTTGCTTACTTGGGCTTTGCTCTTCCTCCTTTCTGAGCACCACAAGGAGGACTTGAGTCCCTAGCACTGAGGGACAAACCCACATTTCCCATCTTCTGTAGGTTCCCTGACGGCCGGAATCACTTGGACGCTGTGACACTGCAGGACCATGAGTGACTATGTGACAGCGTTGGTCCCAGCTGCGTTCAAAAGGGTACAAAAGAAAGCCTTTCGCTACCCTTGTGCTCCTGTATCAAGGCAAAATACAATGTTAAAGCAATGTTTTGCCTTCATGAAGATGTAATGGACAAAAAAAATTGTATATATTTGTAGTACCCTGCAAAATGACTTGTCTATTGCATATTGATTACCAAAATTAAACTAACACATCTTTCATCACACATATTTGTGTGTCATTGTGTGTATGCATGTGCATATGTGCAAACATGTGGACACAAAGTAGACGTTTAAGTAATTCATCTTGGTCAATTTCAACTAAACAATAGATTATTAACTATAGTCAACATTAAATCACCAAATTACTCATAAGGAAAGCTTTCTACCCTTTGAGAGCACAATTTCAGTGTTACTGAAATCAAAGCCTGTTTTAGATATGCAGTGTGCTATGTCTATCCAAGCAAAAATGTAGGCAATTGTCTCTTGAGTCCAGAGTTGGAAACACACGGCTTCTTATGATGCGTCATTGATTAATCATGTGACCAGGACAGACCATTTAATCTATGACAGCATTTGCAAGAGAACTCCACTAACACTAAAAGATAATGCACATATAATAAGCTTAAAATCTGGGGAGAAAATATAAGCTCTAGGAACATTTTCTAGGACCTAGATTACTTTTACAGATGAGAGAATCCATCAAGTCACCCCCCCAAACAAAACAAAATAATAGAGTCATGGCTTTTAATGAGATGAGGTCTATTACTTTAACATATACCAAAAAAAAAATTCTATTTGAGTTAATGAAAAGAAAGGAAAATGTGCTTTTTCTTTAGTTTGCCAGTTTTCCCTGATCTTTATTTTCCCATCAATGAACAGCTCTTGGGAGGGTGGGGTATGGACAATTAAACCTAGAATGTACTCCTTAAGTACTTTTCTAGTCCACAGTTCTCTGTTATTTTGAGATATTCTTGCTAAAGTCACCATTTTTTTTTCATTTTTTATGTATTTGGTACAGAGTCTCAGTACGCAACTCAGACTCATAATGATCATCCTGTTTTCAGCCTCCCCAGTGCTGGGATTACCAGTGTGCGCCACCATATCAGGACTCATTCCCTGGCTCAGCCTGCCCCACAGGTGGGGACGGTGCAGGCGCAGCACCCAGGACCAGGATCCAACCCCTGGTTCCTGGGCTTGGCAAAGCAGGTGCTCAGTCCTCTGAGCTCTCTTGCTGGCCCTTAAGTCACTAAATTGACCAGAGTGGACATGAACTTGTGATCCTCCTGTCTCAGCTTTGTAAATGCTGGAATTAACAGGCATGTGCCACCATACCCAAATATTTGCTTTCACTGTTAGCACAAATGCACTGCTTGAAAAATATCTCTCTGTCCACCAAGAGTTCTGGACTTTAGAAACAGAAATCCTCTTGCCGTTTTCTTGTTTTGTTTCTACTTCTTTGTAATGCAGTCTCAAAACACTTTCATAACATCCTTGATTCACAAAATGTACACATTGTCTATTGATTTACTTTAGTAAGAGAGTAACTGGCTCACCTCTATCCTCTGATATACCTCAGTTTCTCTGCACCTCAGAACACTTTCTTAAGCCTCCACATTTCTTCCATGTCTATATCTGTTTTCCTGAACAATGTATCATGACTGTGTACTGTAAAACAGCTTGGACTTGCACCGTCCTTGCCCCTTCCCACTTACTTCCAGAACCTACAGAGTCATAATTCTAGGTTAGCCACAAGCTTTCTGTACAACAGCCAAGTGTTATTTTTAATAGCGGATTCCATGAGCTGAAAACTGTTCAATGCATGATGGTATCTCAGTTTTGATGGGTCCACTGCCTACTCCTATGTCTCCCAATAGAAAATATTTGGGGCACAAATGAAAATTAATTTCCATTTCTATGCTTCCAGGTTCTTAAACATATTATGTTTGATGTATCCCAGCCCCCTGCCTTTTTTCAGGCTGCAGATCTCCTACCTGGCTCTCTCTCAGCTAGTGGGACTGGACATTATCCTAGTACACCCTCTTACTACCTTTTTGAGAGACTGAGTCAACTCATTCCCAGGTCATTTATTTTTCTTACTCTTTTTTTTTCTTTTTGCCACTTTCTCTAGTAACTAATTAGAGAGGAATTTTCCAGTGAAAAATGATTATATGACTATCTTTATCTATGCACTGTATAAATAGATTGGCTGAAATAGAATTGTAGCTTAAACTTTATTTTCCCTGAGACACTTGCAGATTTTCCTATGTTCTCTTCTTACAGAGAGTTATCATGGAGAGACGTGAGAATCACGAGGACCACCACAGTCTCTCTTTAAGGACATACAGCCAAGTGTTATTGAAATTAACAATGCCTGGAACTGATGCAGATACAGATCTGCTCTTCCTTTTGCAAGTTTGTCTTTTTTACTTCTATTGCTTTCTCCTATCACCTGATATTTTTCACTGTGTCTTTCCACCTCAGCCAATCCACACTAGATGGCTCGCTGTGGCATGAAAAGACGTACTTCATATCATTGTTCTGCACACGTGACATGGTTAAAATGCTGAACATTTATGTTACATATTTTACACACAGTAAAATGTACTCTAGCATTTGGAGGTATATCTTTTGTGTTCAAATACACTGAGCTATTTTCATTAAAATGGCATTTAATAACAACAGAGTTTTCACCTTTATATACCTATCATACTGTATTTATGTCCCATCCTTGCTTTTTTTGACTTCAGGAAAAATAAAAGTTCCTCATTTCCACAACCCACACAATGGAAAGAAATTCTAAGGAACACATTTTAACTAGTACTCATGTCTCTTTATTCTGTACGTGAAAAGGAACAATACGCAAGGTGTTTGAAGCTTGCAACTAGGGCACCCATTGTCATTACCTTTCATGACATTCTCAGGCTTCAATTTCAAAACTGAAAAATATTATTTTATAAATAATTTTTCTTCTTACTTTAATACCATCCTCTGACACCTGGATTCATTCTTGGTTTTCGATTCACTGGACTCTGAATTGATACACTCTTGGCTTTCCTACCAATTCTTACATACAGTTGCCCTGCTGCAACATATTAAAATGTAGCTTACTCTTTCAAAAGCTCAGTTTTCTGAATCGTAAAGTGGAGATAGTAGTAACTCCATTGAGGCCATGGATAATTCATAAGTTAATGCACATGGAAGTCATGAACATTTTGTAAAACTTACTGGGTATCTTGTGGCCAAATTGCCATTAGATTAAAACAAATTAGACCTTTTAATAACAAAGAGTTATATTCAAGCGAAAATTTCTATAGAACTAATTCTTTGTAGAGCTCAACAAACATAATATAAATTTTAATATTTTTAGTTTATTAAACACACAAAATTGGTAATTGCTCCCGTGGAAACAGTTTCCTATAGTATGATTGTCATTGCTGAGCACATTTTAATTAGACAGAAATTTCAGCATGTGTTAGTAAATAGCTTAAAATATTTTTAAAAATAATACTTCATAGAGAAACACACTTTAATTTGATTTACTGTCCTCATATCCACAAAGCTGACTATATTTATAAATGTATGATTAACCTCTATCAAAGGTCTCAGAACTAATTTTATAGTGCCAGAGTGTACATTTGAATTTTTAAAACATTAAAGGAAATTAAAATGATGTCTGCCTTAGGATGAAGGGAGGGAGCAAAATGGCCCCAAATGGGGCCATTGGCCCCAGCTGTGGTGACTGGCAAAAGGAAAGCCCAAGACTGGTTCCTTCTCTGGGCACTGATGGGGCTTTGGGACCAGAGAACAGTGGAAAGGTCAGCAGCACAGAAAGAGCTGGGTGAGAGCGGACAGAGTGGACAGGAGGGACTAGTGGCACAGAGAGGTCTGATGCAGTAGTGACAATACAAGGCAGCAAGTGACAAGTGAGGTGAACCAGTTCTGTGTCTGGGGACCAAGATACATGAAATAGAAGTGGGAAGGTAGGGTGGCCCCCCTTTTCTTTCTTTACATTTCCCTCTTTTTATTTCTCCTTTTCTAAACTGAGGAAAACTCCATCCATGGAAAATAAATCCAATGCCCAAATCCAGAGACAAAGTCATACCCAAATCCTCCACAAATCCTCCTGAAATCTTGACTATAGTACACACTCTGGGATCAGACTTGGACATACCACAGAACTGTTGGCACTAGAGGAATCCAACTTTTTATTTTTCTTTGTCTAATGGATTTCCCTCTTGGTAGTCATTGGAGTTAGTATATATTATTTTGCTGGGTTTAGTTGTTGTTGTAACTTCAGGGGTTTTGTTGTTGTTGTTGTTCTTGTTGTTGTTCTTTTTCTTTTCTTTTTTTCTCATGGTTTTGCTTTGCCCTGTTTTTCTTTAAGTATGTTTATTATGTTGGGGTTTTTTGTGTGTATGTGTTGAAGTTCTTATTTTTTTTTTCTTCTCTTTTTTCTTTCTTTTCTCTCTACCTTCTTTTCTCACATGATTAAGTCTCTAAATTTTCTCTTAGTATTATTCTACTGACTGCTTCTCTTTCACAAACTATCTCCTTTGATTTTATGAAACTTCATGTTAAATTTTGTCTCTTATCTTACCTCTTATCTTTGTGGTACATTCAATAATCCTAGGCTTTCTCTTCCAACCCCTCAGTTTTGTGTACTATAATTTCCCAAAGATTGGATGATCATCTTATGCTCACCAAACTTATTTTTACTATATTTAACCTCACTACCTCTCTTTCTGTTCCCTGCCTCTATTAACCCCCTACCCAACAATGTAAAATCACACTACCAAGTGGAAAAATATTGCATACAAGTTTCTGGTATAAGTTGGGTTATATTAGATAGCCATAGAACTTGCTCCTATGATTAAATTAACCAAGCTAAAAGTTACCACAGTCTGTCAGTTGCCAGGATGTGCTTGAGTCTATTTTTATTGCTAATTTAATGTGGATGCCTTATGGTTATAATCAGTTTTTCCCACCTGTGTGACAAAACTTTGATTACAAGGGGTTCTGATGGGTTCAGAACCATCACCAGAGTCCAGTACCAAATAAACAGGACTTCAGTCAAATTCACAGCAAATCCATTTTTTTTTTTTTTTTGCAGTACCAGAGATTGAACTCAGGACCTTGCACTTGCCAGGCAAGCACCTATTCTACTGAGCTATCTCCCCAGCCCCAAAAAGGCATAAGGATTTCTCTTCATATTCTTAATATAATGGAAAGATTGGATCTTCGGATAGATATAAAGACCAAGAACCGTCTATATCATGAAATAATCTGAGAAATAGACATCTAGGAAAACATAGACACCACAGTTGAACACATCTAACATAAGAAATCAACAACATCAACACAGGAAGCAAAATACAACAAAAACTGAACCTGATAAGGAAGAAGCAAAGTGCAACCCCAAATGCCCATTGTACCAGGACAAGTCCAGAACACAAAGAAATGGAGGGAATAAGAAGTCAGTCACTGAAACTTTCTGAAATGATAGCAGCAGCAGTGAAAAAACAATTGAAGGGGCCATAAAAATATTTAAGGAACAAAAAGAAATGATAGACAAAACCAAAGCTTTAAAGCTGACACAATTAAAAACATAGGAAAATGATGGAAGCCATGAATGTCCAACATAGGCAATAAATGGACTCAAGGAAAAAGATCCAAAGAGAAATCCAGAATATTTAAAACTCCATGAAAGTGTACAACAGCTTGCATACAGGTGAGGATACGACATATGACTTACTGGCAGCAGTGAGAAAGCTGGGGGCAGCACAAAAGCCTTTAAAAACATCTTCACAGAAATAACGACAGGTGGGCTGGCAAGATCGTCCTGTGGACTAATCTCCTGCTTGGCAAGCGCAGGCACCAGGCTTCTCTCTCCAGTCCCACATGCCACACCAGCCCCATCCCAGGGTGCACCAAATGCGGCAAACCATCAGGAAATTATTCAGCATGACCAGTTAAGATTCATCCCAAGGATGTGTGAATGGTTCAACATACAACAATCAATAAAAGTGATATACTCGATTTATAGAAACCAAAGACAAAAATGTCAACATTACCTCAACAGATGCAGAAAAACCATTTGATGAAGTCCAAGAATTATTCATGATAAAAAAAACATACAGAAAATTGAAATAGATGGGTATTTATCTTAATCTGATAAAAGCCATCCTGTTACAAACTAATAGCTACCATCATAACAAATGGTCAAAAACCAAAAGCTTTCATTTTAAAATCAGGAACAAGACAGGGATATTGATTATTATATCTCCTATTGAATACAGCTTTGGAAACATGAGCCAGACCAATTAGAAAAGAGAAAGAAAAAATGAATAATGATAGGAAGGGAAGAAGTTGAATTACCATTATTTGAACATGATGCAATACTCTATAAAGAATATCCAAAAAATTCCCCCAACTATACACAGACTTAATAAGCAAATTCAGTAATGTAATTGAAAATAAAGAAAAAACTCAAAAATCAATAGTTCTCTATTGGGTCCTGCCCTTAGCTCAGTTGTTTAAGTGCCTACTCATGCAAAGGCAGTCAGGAGCAGGATACTGCAGTTCGACTCCCAGCTCCTGCCTTACCAGAACTGCCCTTCAGGCAGCCTTACCCGCCAAAAAAAAAAAAATTCCTTTAAAAAAAATTGTACTCTAGGGGGCCAGGGAGATGGCTCAGTGGAATAAGCGCTTCCCTGGCAAGCGTAAGGCCCTGAGTTCAATCCCCGATTCTGGAAAAAAAATAGTATTCTATTGATTTTTGCAACAAACTCAAAGAGAGAAAAATTTGGGAAATCATACCATTTACAATAGCATCAATAAAACAAACTTTAAGAGATCAACAAAAGAAGTAAAATATCTATAAATTTATAGTCTCTAAAAAAGTAAATCATGTAAGATATCAGAAAAGGAAATGGTATCCCTTACTCATGGATAAGAAGAGACAACATTGTGAAAATGACTATACTCCCCAAATTATTATACCAATTTAATCCACTCCTAATCAAATTACCAGTAGCATACCTCACAAAACTAGAGAACATATTCCTAAAATTCATTTGGAAACAGAGGAGACCCAGAGTAACAAAGAAGTTCTGGACAACCAAGGCAAAAAAGTGGGCACCACAATCCCAGTCTTGAAATTATACTACAAAGCTACTGCAATAAAATCAACATGTTATTGGCAATAATGTACACACAAGTATCAGTGGAACAGAACAAAAGAGGGAGATACAACTATAGTCACACTTACTCACCTTTTCTTTTACAAAGGAGTCAAACATGTTCATTGAAAGAGTTTCTTAAATATATGGTGTAGGAAAACTGAGTTTTCAATGGGCAGGGGAGATTGCTCAGTAGAATAAGAGCTTGCCTGGCAAGCCCAAGGTCCTAATTTCAATCCCTGGCACAGAAAAAAAAAAAAAAAGAAAGAAAGAAAGAAAGAAAGAAAGAAAGAAAGAAAGAAAGAAAGAAAGAAAGAAAACTGAGCTTCCACAAGGCAAGCACTAAAACTATATGTCAAAATGGATCAAAGATGTAAGTAGTAAACAGAAACATTTACTGTACTAGAGGAGAAAATAGGTAGAAATCATGGAGATATAGGTGTAGACAGAGACATCATCAAGACCCAAAATACATGGGAAAGTAGTACAAAGAATCAACAAATTGCATTTGTCCTTATTTAAAAACTTTGGCACAACAGAAAAAAAAAATCAAAAGAGAAAATGCAACCCACAAAATTTGAGAAAAAAATTATAGCCTGTTTTCCCTCAGACAAAAATCTTATATCTGGAACATACAAATTATTGAAAATAATCAAGCCTCCAAAATCCAGACTCAATCCAAAAACGGACATCTGAAGTGAATACACATTTCTCAGATGAAGAAAAACAAATGGAAAATAAATATATGAAAAAATGTTCAACATCATTAGTCATTCAAGAAATGTGAATTAAAACACAGAGATTCTATCTCATCACAGAAATAATGGCTGTCATCAGGAAATCAAACAAAAAACAGTGTTTGCAAGGGTGTGTGAATAAAGAAACTACTGTCGGTAGAAATGCAGACTGGCATAACCACTGTACAAATCTGTGTGGAGATTCATTTAAAAAATAGAATTATAGTACCCATTCAACTGAGCTATTTCTGTCCTAGGTATCTTCCCAGAAGAATTGAAAACATCAGACCGCATCAATAAATGTGCACTCATGTTTACAGCAGCACAATTTGTAATAGCCAAAATTTGGAAACAACCAAGATGCCCACAAACTGAAGAATAGATAAAAAAGATATGATTTCTTTTATTATAATGGAATCTACTCAGCCACACACATAGATAAAATTGAGGCTTTTTCTGGTCAAAGGATGCAACTGGAGATCATACTCAAAAGTAAATCAGACGCACATGTGTAAACATCATATTGTCTCATTAGTGTGAGGAGCTAACAGGGTAAGTGAGATCCAAAATGCACAACAGGTAATGGAAAATGGGAATAAACTGTTCCAACTAAAATGAAAAGAAACAATGATTAGAAAAATGGGAAAGGGTTGAGAGAAAAAGAATATATATATATGTGTGTGTGTGTGTGTGTGTGTGTGTGTGTGTGTGTGTTTGTGTATTACCCAAGGTAGTATTATACAGCTAGTTTCTCTTAGCCCATTGAAAAGAAAGTTTTGGATAATCCTTGTTTGGACACTTTTTCATGCCTCCATGTTGTACTCTGACTAACTATTATGAATAGAACAATTTACACTGTATTAATCTTGGTTACTGTCCTATAAGCCTGTTCTGAAGCTCTGTTTCATTGTTATTTTTACCTTTTTCTGTTTCAATTTTTTTTAATGAGGGAGAATTAGAAATGAAGAAATAATGGAGCAAATAGAAAGGAATCAGCAAGCTCATTTAGGGGAATTGTAAGGACTATAAATGAATTGTTTTATTATGCGAGTACATTTTCTACTACACATTGATGACAAAGCAGAAAGCTATTCTTACACTTTTTCAGAATACAAAGAAAAGCTATTTCTTTAAGCCCATAATTAATGAATAATACCTATTTTATAAAAGGTAAAGAGGACATTATTTTATTTGCTATTAATCTTTGGCATCCCTTTTTTTTTTTTTTCAATCTTGACTTTAATTCTACAGGATTCTTCAGCAAAATAAAAATAGACTAAAAGATATGATATATTTGTATTACAAAATCTAAGGTAACTGTTACTGACCTTTGCATTTTTCTGCTTGATTTTAGCAGTAAAGACATTGCTTTGACCCCAGTTTTATTCTATCTTTACAATATTTTGTTGAACAAGCTCTTCTGGTACACAAGTGAATGTGGATTTGGGTACACGCATATCCTGAACATCTTCTAAACTGGGCACTTGCATTATCTATCTCCTTGATAAGTAGAAGCTTCTCTTGACAGATGATGAGTTTCTACATACATCTGTCTGTTGGCATCTTGAAGATGTTGCTTGGCCCATAGATACCAGGGTTGACTGGTGGGGGGTAACGCAGATGAGGTCTCTGAAACTTAATCATAGACAGGTTTAGAACTTTTATTTTTGAAGCACTAAGCCCAAAACTCTGGCTCACTAGTGCCCTGAACCAAAGGCAAGTAGCAAAAATTACAATCCAAAAAAAAATATATCTTATTTTCTACGTGAATGAGGTTAATAGAATTTCAGTACCACTGCACATAAGAGACTTATTAAATTGGCACAGAATCAAAATTAATTATGCAGGTTCCAACATTTCATAGTATTCTTTCTTCCTATCCAATTTTCTAAGTATAGTTCCGCCCCATATGATTTTCAGAACTCTGTATACTGAATATTAATTGTCCTCATATATAAGGACAATCGTCCTCATTGTTGGCTAGGCAGAATATCCGGGCCCAAGTGCCACACAGTAAAACTAATGTATCCATAAAATAAGATGCATCCCTAAGCATTTGACCGGTATATAAATATTCTTGTCACTCTTAATATCTTGGCCATTGCAGTTGGAGAATCTCCTCTTTATTGGAAAAGTCAACTCTAAGGCTGGTTATTGTTTCACTAATATTCTTTTGGTAATATGCCACACTGTAAGCTTTCTTCATGAGTTCCAGAAAGCATTTGGCTCCCCATAACACAAAGAACGCCTGCAAGCATTTTTGGTCAGTTTTGATTGAATGCAGATTCCAGCATTGTTTTGCTAGACCGTGTTATTCTTTCAAATGTTTCTTCAGTAGTCACATACTACTTTCTAATGTTCATCATTTGCTTTTCCAGGGACCTTTTTACCCCTAATCTTTTACAGTGATTTTTTTTTTTTCTATCTTTGCTGTGATTCCCTCAGGTTGGAGAAGAGGACTACAGCTCCTGGTCTTTCGTGTAGCCTCCTTAACAAATAAGGCTAAATAAGCAGAATCTCAAGAAAACCACCCAGATCGACTCTGTAAAGGGATTTGTGTGTGTGTGTGTGTGTGTGTGTGTGTGTGTGTGTGTGTGCTGTTTCCCATCTTCACAGAATAAAAAAGTCTGAAAGCACGCAGTGAACTCCATTTCATCATAGTTGTTAAAGAAAATATTTTTAATGTGAATGTTATAGTTTTGGACTTCTTATATAATGCAAAAGGTAAACTGAAGGTTAGGCAGCGCAGCTGGACTGCATCGGGATCCAGGCAGCGCCCGGTTTTTCTCCTGCTGTCTGCCGCCTCCGCCCCACATGCTTGCTGCGCGCTCCGCTTCCGGTGGTCCACCGTGTTCTCTGCAGATGTTTCTCCCACACAGTGGAAACCTTCCCTAATGTGTGTGTGCTTCCAGGCTCTGCTCATGTGGGAAAAGGAAAGACTGGAGAGAAAGAATGGATCTCTCCATTAGTTTTATTTCCTTTGAGTCTTTCCGAGGTGCTGAAACAGGGAAGAACCTTGATTTAGACCTATTCACCTTTCCCACGGCGCTAGCCATTGAAGGAAATGATTTTCTTTTTTCTTTTTTTCCTAACAAAAGCTAAATAGAGAAACCTTCCCCAGAATTCTCAAGGCAGCAATTTCACAATGATGACTTTTATATAATTGTTTTTAAGTTTTATTGTTCTGTAAATAAAAGCAACCGCAAATGTTTCATTTATTCACAAATTTAGGGCATGTTGCTTATTCTCCATAACGTTTAAGCATTACATCCTGTAATTGTCAAGACATTTCCATAAGGAGGTATTCCGTGCTTGCAAAGAGCAATATGTGGCCAGTACGCAGAAACATTAGGACTCACAGATAACAAAAGAAAACAACCTTTCGTTTTCTCTATCGTCTCTAGAGAGCTACTACTTTGCCTGATACTTTGAATGACATCTTATGTAACATTCTTATTTTATGTAACTACTACTTGATAAAAGAACTGAAATCACTGCATCTTATTAGTAATACCCTCAGTTTAGAAAGTAATATCCTAGCACCTATGTTTGAATAATATACTCTATTAAAGTGGGAGTCTAACCCTTGCAACTCCCCTCTATTCAGTTTAGTGAACTGC
The DNA here is from genome assembly GCF_000260255.1 of Octodon degus. Classification (NCBI taxonomy): domain Eukaryota; kingdom Metazoa; phylum Chordata; class Mammalia; order Rodentia; family Octodontidae; genus Octodon; species Octodon degus. Next base: position 4,636,395 of record NW_004524591.1, read on the forward strand.
AGGTGTGATGTGTGCAATGAGCGATTATGTGTATGAGATGGATAGGGAGAGAGAGAGAGACAGAGAGAGACAGAGACGGACGGAGGGAAGGAGGGGAGTGGGAGGGAGAGAGGGAGGGAGAGAGAGAGACAGAGAGAGAGACAGAGACAGATAGAGACAGAGGGAGGGAGGGGAGTGGGAG
>NW_004524591.1:4637091-4670854 GCF_000260255.1 Octodon degus
AGAGACAGACAGAGAGACAGAGAGAGAGAGAGACAAAGAGAGAGGAGAGACAGAGAGGGAGACAGAGACAGAGATGGAGACAGACAGAGGAATGGAGGGAGGGAGAGGGAGGGAGAGAGAAAGAGAGACAGAGTTGTGTTTTGCAGACTTGGCCTGGATTTCTCTTTATCCTGACACATCTTCCATTTCTTCTGAAATCCCGAACCCAGTGAAGGTAAAATCAGAGGGAAGAGTTAAAAAAGATGCCTCTTGGTACATCTGATTTCAAACCACTTGTCCTTGCTCTAGTTGTGTTTAAAGCTAACACACACACACACACACACAAACACACACACACACACACACACACACACACACACGAAAGCTAACTAACAGCCCACTGGCTAGGGGAATGCCCCAACCTTTGCAACAGGTTCTGGCTCTAGCCTCACTCCAGTGACCAGCTTTAGCTCTGCCCCAGCTGGCTGTTGACGCTGTCTCCCAGGTGCTTTTGCAGCTCTCAGACACCTTGTCCTGCCTTTGTGCATGGAGAAATTGCAAATGGCATCTGCTCTGAGTGGGATTATAGGGCAAATGCAGTCACTGGCCTTCAGCGCGGACAGTCTGGGATAAACAGAGGCTCACAGGGCCAAGACACAGCTTCAGAGAATGAAAGGAATGCTCTCTGTTGGATTAGGAAGAGGAGAGGCCTGTCCTCTTGTCACTTGGAGGAGGAGCCATACCTGGACACTTGAGCCACTAAGCTCTCCAAACAAATGTTCAGTATCAACTTCATCTAAACTCACATCTTCATCAACTTCTGTGTGACTAATCAAGGACCTTACAATTTTAGAGAACATTGTCCCTCATGGGTATCTGCAACCTTCCTTTGAATTTGGAGCTAGTTGATAACCATTATCTCTGGCCCAGCCAAACCTGAGATGAAAAAGTTCCAATTTTGCTAGGGTTATATATACAGTCTTGAATAACTAGGCAGTACGTTGATATTTAATAAACATGCCCCATGTGCCAGCCATTATTTGAGAAGATAGGAAAAGAGCAACATAAATGGTGACAAAAGTTTGCTCTGATGCACTCGGTGAAGAAAAAAGAAAATAAATAAAAATTAGTAAATCTGTAGCACATTGGATATATTATTTTTTTTTAACATTTATTTATTGTGTGTGTGTGTGTGTGTGTGTGTGTGTGTGTGTGTGTGTGACCAGCTCAGCCCACCAGGGGGCGCAGCTGGCTGGCATGTGGTGCTGGGGGATCGAACCGTGGTCCCAGTGTTTTCCCAAGCTTGTTCCAAGTAGGTGCTTTAGACCACTGAGCCATCTCGCCAGCCCCCACATTGGATATATTACAGAGGAACAAAACTAAAGAAATGGGAAGCGTGTGTATGCGTCAGCGTGTAGTGTACGCACTGCTGGTAGGAAGGAGCAATAGGGGCTCCATTGTCACCACCTGAAAGATGGCTTTTGGGTGTTCAACAGAGACTGAGGGCAATAATGTGAGTATGGAACAGAATGCAAAGGTTACTCCAGTGTCACTACCTGCTGTGTGACTAACTCGCTTACTCTCACATTCACTTTTCTAAGCACAGAAATGAAGACATTGCTTTCTACTTCATGAAATTCTTGTAAGAATTAAATGAGTTACTATATACAACGTACTAAAAATAGTGCATGGCACATGGTAATTGCTGTCCTGGATTTTTGTGTTATTTTATGGTTTATGTTTTGCTATAAGGTATAGAGACACAATGACAGGAAAGCTGAAGTCACAGATGCACCTCTGTTGGTTTTGGTAGCCCTATGGGATTGGAGGACATGCAGAAGGAGAGAGTAGGGACATAGGAGCAAATAGTATTTAAGGGTGAATTTCTGAACCTTGAACACTGGGAAGATTTCAGAGGGTAGAAAGGAGGTAAGCCCAGCAAAAAGGCCTGTGAACCTTGGGAGGAAGTAGATGAGTGTGCTAACTGCGAGAAGAAAGTGTTTCAAGGAGCAATGACAGTGTCAGATGATGCAGGGAGGGAAGGAAAGGCAGGGATCTGACTGTGGGGCTTCATGTTGGACTTGTGCCCACAGAGACAAGAGCGGTGTCTGTGGGAGTGCGAGGGAGAAGCACAACGGTAGTGCAGCCGAAGAAAACGCAAGAAGCTGGAAATTTGTGGCTGATTACATGCAACTGTGTGGAGAAAATTAGAAGTAAAGTGATAGAGATAAATAGGGCTGAGCTAGAAGCAAGGAGGGATGAAAAACAGCTTTCTTTAAATAGGAGTAAAGGGCTGGAGAGATGGCTCAGTGGTCGAAAGCACCTACTTGGAACAAGCTTGGCAAGGCATCAGGGACCGCGGTTCAATCCCCCAGCACCACATACCAGCCAGCCCCGCCCCCTAGTGGGCTGAGCTGGCCACACACCACACACTCACTCTCTCTCTTTCTCTCTCTCTCTCTCATAAAAATAAATAAATAAATAAATAGGAGTAAAAGCAAAGCACCTGTAATAACCAAGGTGATGTGACAGATGAGAATTGAGAGTTTTGAAAGTCGGTTTCAAGCCAGCCCATATGGATTAGAGCTAGAACAGAAGTTAGGCCAGTCTCAGAGCATGGGTGGATACTGGCATTCAGGGGCAGGTTTTGATGATAATATTAGGGAGGGGAAGTTCCAACATCTTTATTTTGATGGTCATTTATTCTTTTTTTCCTTATTTCAATTCAGTGATAAAGAAATGTTTATCAAGCAAGCCCAAGATTGCAGTTAGAATCTGAGGATTAGGAACCAGTTGCCTGGGAGCAGGGATGATTACTGCACAGAACTGAAGCTCACTTGAGGTAGAAATTGTGGACAGGTGAGAACAGCTTTATGCTTATTTAGCCATATTCATAAATATAGGTATCAACAGAGAAGATAATAGAGTTGGTTAAACAAGGTCTTGAAATTCAACTACTTATGAAGTACATAAATAAGAGCAAGGGTTAGACCCTGAAAAAGAGGTATAAATGTCTCAGGTGGTAACTGGTGGTGGAAGCCAAGGGCAGGCTGCTCTGCACATGTGTTCTAGACTCCAGCGATGAGCAGTACAGGTCCCAGTTTGCCATGCCCAGACCTCCTGCCTCTTCCTAAGGCTACTCTTGTCTGTGTTTGTGCCAGAGGTCCAGACCTGGCTATCTTGTTGGAAGTCTATGTTCTCAAGATTTCCAAGAGCCATGTATGCAACAAACATCTGTTGGTTGGTTTTTAATAATAGAGAACATGCTCATTAGGGAGCTACCTCAGCTTATAACTTTAAACAAGTAAATAAACAAAGAGAAATTTATGACTTAGAACCAAGTGGAGGGGGCTGGGGAGATGGCTCAGTGGAATAAGCACTTCCCTGGCAAGTGCAAGGACCTGAGTTCAATCCCCGGTTCCACCAAAAAAAAAAAAAAAAAAAAAAAAAAGAAGCACAGTGGACAAAACAACCACACAGAAGATAAAATAGACCATGCATTGTATTAAACATGATCTTTAGGCTCTGGGGATCAAACCTGGTGCCTTGTACACACTAGACCAGTGATCTACCACTAAGCCATTGCCACAGCCCTATGTAAAATTTCCTTAACTGTAGTAGAAAGAACAAGGAATCTAAAAAAACAAAAGTAGCAGAACAATAGCTTCATAGCAGAAAAAAGGATAATAGACACTAGAAAATGAGGTATATCTAAAAGATGACAATTAAAATTTATAAATTGTTCTCTGATCCTTAAATAGATGAAGGAAATTTTAATTTTTTGCATTATAATTTCCTGTGACCCTAATCTTCTCTCTGTAATTTTCCCCAAGGACTTGATTCTAATGAACATACTGTGAAATAAAGGCCCATTAATCTTCATTAATCTAAGTTATTGAAAAAGTCCAAGTTTCATCATAAAATAAACATAATATTATTAATTGGAAAGAGAGAAGAAATTTAGATTAATAGTTCATAAAGAAGTCAGAATCAGGAAGGACCACTGGCACAATCTGCTCCCAGCTTCCAGATTTGCTTGTGGGGTTCTGGTTTTTGCTTTCAATATAAAATGGCTTTGAACTAGTGAATCTCCTGGGCAAGCTTTCTGGGAAGTTGGTCTAGTAGACATATGCCACCATGCTTCTCAAAGGTCTCTACTTTTCTCCCAAAATGATAAGGTGCAGATAACTAGATTGGTTACGAGATGTGTGCTCTAAGGATTGCCAAGCCACTTTCTGTGTCACACAGTCAATAACCTGCATGAGACACTGATAGTAATTTGTACATTATGTTTTCTGCAGCTAAGGGAAATTCTTCTCCAAACAACTCAGCTATTCACCATAGGTTATACATTTAAGCCATTTTGGATGCAGAAACTATTTTTTTAAATGTATTTAGTACAGGGTCCACAGGGTCTCACTACATAGATTGGTCTTATAGTGGTTCTCCTGTTTTCAGCCCCCCAAGTGCTGGCATTACAAGCACGCACCACCATGCCCAGTTTCAAATGCCCTCTCAGCGCGCCCTGGGGCTGGGCTAGCACAGCACATGGGGGATGGACCCCGGCCACTGTGCTCTGCCTAGGCAGGTGCTTTAATCTGTTGAGCTATCTGGCTGGCCCTATAAGAACTATTTTAAATAGTTTAAAAGTGGATACAGGAATTTTACTGGGGAAATCATATGAAATTTATATTCTAAAGAAATTAGAGACAACTTTATTTTTGATAGAAAGGGGAAAAAGAAAAGTTCAGACCACTCAAAGCCCAAGAGGCACAAGCTGCACAGGGAGCTTCTGGTTCTCAGAAACACTGCCAGATGACATGGTCTCTTGCTAAACACTAGAAGATGTAGCAACCTTCTTTTCCTCCTCTTTGGAGAAGGGATTCTTACAGATACCAGGCTGTAAACAGTCTCTCTGGGTTTGAGCTATTTATGTATGCAAACAGCAGAACCCTTCTTCTGGGGTCCAAATTCCTTAAATATGCCACGAAGTCTAGGGTAGAGCAGCTGTTTCACTGCACACAAACAGAGATGCTGCTGCTGTCCGATGCTACAGTTGAGACTGAATGTCACACTGTTCCACCTGCATTTTGCTCAGATGTGCTTTCATATGTTTAATTAAATGTCTTATGTGTAATACCTTATAGAGAAAGTCTTCACCAAATTGAATGGATTCTGGAGGTTGATCAGTGGTCAAAAAATTAACTTTGAAGTCTTGAGCAGAGAAATTTTCATTACTTAGTAAGGACTTTTAAGGCATTAACTCATGAATTATTTCGCTTGCTAAATTGGTATGTTTAGAGTATATAATATTGTAAGTGTAAATTCCATACCTGGCATTTCAACATAGACACATCTATTAGTGTTAAAGAATGTGATAGAATTTTCTTGCCTCTAAGATACTTATGAACAGCTTAAAAGGGTTTATGGATTTAAATAATAAACCAAAATCACGTGCTTTCTCTCAATCCCTCTCTTTCTCACTCTGTCAATATGTCCTACAGTGTCTCTATGTTTCTCTGTCTGTCAGTCTGTCTGTCTCTGTCACACACACTTTCACACACATGCACATACAATAGTATTTTTGTGAAAAAACTGTTTCAATATATCAGCCAATATATGCAATAATACTGTCAAAACTATCTCATGCAATTTTAATACATAACAAAAAAGTTGTTTATTTATGTTTTTATAATGTAAATGTATGAAAGTTATCATTTTATATTTGTTGCTATTTAAAATAAAGGAAAAAAACTCATCCAAAGAACAAAATGTTTATGATTTATAGATATAGGATAGATAGATTGTGTAGAGACAGAAATGAAGTTAGTGTTAGAGCTACAGAACTTCAAAAACCTAAGTCATAAGAGAAATTCATCCATGTGTACTAGTTCTGCTAAAAACATATTCTAGGTGTGTCTTTGGGCAAAGAGGGTAGCAAGTTGTTCTGTTCTTAGGCGTTGGCAGAGCTGGAGTGAGATGTGACACATGAGATGTGCTTTGAGAGCAGGTGGGATCTGATTTGCTAATTTCCTTTCACGAAGGTGAGCTTCCAATGGCACCCAGTTGCTTCCATAATGTTGTGACAATCAAGACATGAAGATTTGGACAGTCAAGTTGTTTTCTCTGTTGCTCATCCTATGTTGAGATTCCTGAAATTATAAATCTGATCAAACGAGGTCCCTAAAAATGGTACTCATTTTCTGATGATGCTTGATTTCTTACTGTGCAAGAGTAAAGGATTCAACGCAGTGGAAGATTAAATTACACATCACTGGTAAAGTGCAGCTTAGGGTCCTTTAATATACAGTAGTATAGGCTGATACTATTCAATATGAGGGTTCATATGCTCTGAAGAGTTGAATGAGCATGTGATACACAATTATAGATTGCGGAATACCATGGCCTTGAGAGGAGATGATTACATTAGATTTAATAAATGTGATCAGAGGAGAGAAATGCTGAGAAAGCAAATTACACAACAAATAGATCTAAAACAGTGGACAAATCTAGAGAAAGTTGATAGCTCAAGTACAAGAAGAGGCTTCATATAAGCACATGGCAAACCTACAAATAAATGCAGGAGTTAACACCCTTAACAGTTTAAGATTCACTCATTTTGTGGACTGGTCCTAAAACTGAAATTCTCATCCTTTGAACTTTATTTTTCAGCCAGTAGCATCAAATCGAATGGGCAATATTGTGAACATAAAATCTTGCCTATAGTTCTCAGATTTGCCCTGGGCAGCTAACAGTGTATGTGGAGAAGTATCATGGATTTGATGTTGGATTTCAGAGAGATCATAAAAATTTGGACTATTATGACTTAAGGGCTTCTAGAAATGATTTAACCTGTCAAGCTCTCAATTCTTTTTCTGCAAACATGTGTTAACAGCATTCAATTTACAGAATTTTCAAGGACAAATAGAATAAAAATGCTAACAGGATATTAGTAAATAATTGCTCCTTACCATCTTTATGTTAGATCTGAAAAACTGAGTGTTCTTATAATTATCAGCAAAGGCTGTTGCCATCTCTCTATTAGAAGTGGCTGGTAATTGATGAATCCTATTTTTAGTGTTTTCTCTCTTGAGAAAAAGAGGAGGAAGAATTAAAGTCATTCTAGTCAACAGTGAGCATAAATTACACGGTATCATTCAAAATCAATTTATAACATTACTAAAATTTACAGGATCTGTCAACATCTATTAGTGCTAGACAAGGCAACTCTGGACTGCAGCATTAATTCAAAATTGGCAAGGTTGAAGGTGAAGAGCCAAATAGCCTGGCTGTCACACCAAGGCCCTAGGAACACAGCGTCTATCTGGGAATTGTGCACACATTCAAAGATGTAGGAATCTGTGTCATGAAATATCTGCACTTCAAGAAGAAAACTGTTCCTAATCATAGTGAAGGAAGCTAAGAGAGAAGAGAGAATGGACAAATTCGAGTTTGCTGAAAGAAAACTGAACTTCACAATAAAAGGATGTTCCCTGTCATTTTGAATTAGTCATAACCCAGTGCTACACTGTTTAGAAATTCATCAAATTTGATGCACCACACAGTTTGATATGCACAACTTGTCCCATAATTCGTCATTGGTTTGGTACTTGAGAAACAAGTCAGAACTTGTTGCGTGTCCTCAGGACTCATGACCCTTTTCAGCCAAGGCAATTTGTTTGGTACTCATAATTTTTGTTATTTTTCAAAACTCCTGGAACCAATTAGTGCAGAACACTGAAGTACCATTATGTTTATTCCCATTTGTAAACTCATTTTAGCCAATTCTTTTTTTTTCTTTTTGTATTTAGTACAGGGTCTATAACATCTCTCTACACAGATCAGCCTCATAGTGATCCTCCTGTTTTTAGCCTCCCAAGCTCTGAGATTACAGGTGAGCACCACCACACCCAGTCTCAATTGCTGCTTCAGAGTGCCCTGGGGGCGGGGCCAGGGGTTGAACCCCAGTCACTACAGCTGCCCAAGCAGGTGCATTAGTCCACTGAGCTATCTGGCCAGCCCTAGCCAATTCTTATAACACATATATTCAAGCTTTTTAAAAAAAATCTGTCATCTATCATCTATCTATCTATCTATCTATCTATCATCTATCTTACCTATTTATGATGAAAAGAAAAGACAGGGAAGGAAGGAGAGAGAGAGAGAGAGAGAGAGAGAGAGAGAGAGAGAGAGAGAGAGGAAATGGAGAGAGATCATCATTCCAATTAGACCATTCTGACGTAGTAAAATCCCATTTGAAGATTTATAAAGCATTCCTTTTCTTCTACACTACCAAAGGTCGCATATAGAATGAAAAATCTTTGGAATATAGAGTCTGGGATTCCAGAATTTTTGCACTATAAATTTAGTAATTTCAAACCAGCAGAGGGCTCCCAACTGTAATGTGTTTCTATCTATGCAAACTCCATCAAATATTGCTGGTAAGGCACGAAGTAGGATTTACTATTACAAAAGTAGGGTTTAACATTTATGGACTTAAGCATTTTCCCTTGCTCTGGGTTTAATTAGGAAGTATAAAAAGATGAATGAAGTAAAGCCAAATCCACTTCTGACGCTTAAGATATAATTTGTTAATTTTTCCATTATGCAGCATTTAATCTTGTGCTGCTGTTCCTGTTTGAAAAATAAATGCGCCTCAGCCATGCATCGTGAGTTCTCAAGACACCTGCAGTCTGGTTCTTGAACAATTCCATATTTCTCTCTTCCAAAGCTTGAATAACACGCTTGTAAATGAGGTTAACCAACCAATCAGTGCCCTTAATCAGTGGTGAATACAAACTAAGCCCAATAAAGACCAGGAATTCTTTCTTAGTATTTGTAACTGTGACTATTTAGGTCAAAAGTGGGAATACTGGAAGAAAAGAAGAAATTATTTTAGGCTTTCTTCAGTGTACCTTTCCTACAATCAGTTCTGTTTTATTCTGCCAGTGCTTTTGTAATGAAACACATTTTAATCCAAATAATCAATGCATACCTTAGACTATTTTACTTACGGAATTTTTATCAGTGTCATTTTGGCAACTTAAGCACAGAATTAAAGCATGCTTTTCAATTTGCCAAAGCAAAATAATCAAACATATTGCACATACATATCCTACATGAACCTGTTGAACAAAGTCATTCTGTCAAACTTCATTCATTTTTATGATAGTGACTTCTCTTTCTGTGATGTGCATCCCCGTGTTATGTGGCTTGCAAAAATTAATGCAGGCTTAGCCAAGCCACTACTGTAAAAATTTTCACTAGTACAAATATGCATCTAGTTATAATTTCAGTAAACATCAAAGGAAAGGTTGTTGCAACCAAGAAAATGCAATATTCCTTTTACTATTTCGGGGATTTTTCTGTCTCCTTTCCTCTTTCCATTTTCACTATTTTAGAGAATGTCTGTGTATTTCACATCAATACATATGAAATATTAGTTTTCCAACTGCAGCAAAAGGGAAGTTACTGTTACAGACTATAATTTGAATAGAAAATAGTAAATGTGAAAAACAAGCAAGTATAAGCAAATACATTTGTATTTCATTAAAGAAATGATTCATGGGCCAGCAAGATAGCTCAGTGGGTTAAGTGCCTGCTTAGGCAAGCACAAGGGTCAGGGTTCAATCCCTGGCACCACATGCCACGCTGGCCCTGGCTCGCCCCCAGGTGTTCTAAACTAGTAACCCAGACCAGGTGTGGTGGAGCACACCTATAATCCCAGTGCTGGGGAGGTTGAAAACAGGAAGATTCCTAGGAGTATGAGCTGCATGGTGAGACCCTGCACAAAATACAGAAAAGATTGATTCCTATAAGCATTGTGTAAAGTTATATTCCACATGCACTACTACTACATCATGGTTATGAAAACTGACTAAAACAAGAGCTCTATGTACATTCAGTTACTTCCAAGGGCCGAAGGCAAGTTGCTTCATGCTTCTTATTCTAGAAAGTAAAAAAAAAAAAGAACAAAAGTGAGTAAAACTTGAATAAAGTTTCCTGAGGTAAAATGAATACAAACATTTCAGACAGTTAAAGCATTTAAAATAAATTTAGTAGTTATTTATTGATATAGTTCAGCCAATTTGATTTAAAGCCTGTTTCGTTAGGGCAGGAATGAGAGTTATAGAAAATCATTTATGTTTTCTTTCTTATACTCACATATCTGGGGTAAGGATAGAACTATACAAATTAGATATTGAATGAACTAGAACTTTCCTCCAGGACTTGGGATGCTACTTGCTATATGTACTATATTAAATGATACCATCACTTATATAGTTTAAGAAAGATTTGGGATGGGGGAATCAAACCATTGTTAAAGAATCATTTTTCTCTGTGGCTATATGATCTATCCTGCTGTGAATTTCACCCAAAATGTATTAAATTCCAAACATGGTGGCTGACTTGCTTTCTCCACCTTTTGATCTTATTCGGTATAAAATTGTAGCTGCAAAATTGTCTTTGAGATTGAAGACATTACTAAATCGTAATAAACAGCCTCAAGATGGCATTTGGTGCATTCCCTTGCTTCTCAGGTAATTCAGACACTTCCAATAAATCACCCACAATTAACCATACACTACTCTTTGACTTCTCCTGATCCCAAGAAGAAAGATTACATATTAACATCATGTAATCAGAATTACAATTCAGTTAGAATATGGCTGTGGAATGTGCTTATGCCGAATAATCTAAATACCAGAATCACATAATGCATAGGTGTATTCCCTGGAGATGGTCTTCCCCATGAGGTTCTGCCTGCGCAAACCCTTACCCTTGCCACTACTGCTGCTCTAAAAGGAAGCTACAGGACAGCTTCCTGAGCTCCACCATAGGGAACTAAGACTCAGAATGAAGACAAAAGACAATGAGATCTAAGCAGACCTCTTTGAAGCAGCAGCATGAGAGCATCTCTAGTTTAAAAACTTGCAAAATCTTCCCTTGCAATCTATTAAAATAGGATGCATTGTCCCATTCTGAGAAGGTGATCATCAATCCTGGAAGGCCCATTAACTATACAAAGGGAGTAATAGGGTATAGTGGTGTTGAAGAATCCTGAGATGAAGGAGGCATGGAAGACTGCTAGGGCCCTTTCAGAGCCAACCACTAATCCAGAAAAGGTGTTGAATTGTGCTGAATTTTCTATTAAGGCCAGCATGGGGGGAGGGGTACATCACCAGAGCAAGAACTTAAAACAGCAAAAAGATGAAAACTGCAAACTGAAATATTTGCTGCATGTAGGCATTGAGACTTCGGAGTCAGTTGTTGAGCACTTTCATGTAACTCTCCTGATTCTTTCTAGAGAACAGTGATGATTCAGATTAGCTAGTCAAATAGCTTTCTTCAAATCCATGCATTCCTTTCATCCTATAACACCCACAACATAAAAAAGTACTAAAAATAAAATCAGCAGTTACATTGAAGCAGAAGTCAAGAATAATATTACCATTTTCGATTTGCCACAAAAGTCAAATACAATATATTTAAAGGCTGTTTTTCATTTTGTTTCTTTTGACTGTAATTCAAGAGCAATGATCTCATGGATTGCTCATGGCGGCGCCAGGAAAAGCAGCATCAAGATTGGGGAGCATTAGTGCAAGCTCTTGGAGCTAAGCAAGGACTTGCTTCTGCCCCTGAAGATGGCTTCATGTTGACAGGCTGGTTGACATGACGTCTTTGGAAGAAAGACGGAGGTCATAGATCAGTAACATCAGAATAAAAATGTAGTTCAGCTCCAGAATATTCATCAAACAACTAATAGGTACCTTGTGTTGGGCAACGTACTATAATCTGAAATACATTTGCAATAAAAATCTTTATTGATTTTGAAGCTGGTGTCTATAGTCACAAAGGTTATCTCCCTGAAGGAAGGCTAAAGGAAACTATTCTAAAGCAACCTTTAAAGCTGTGTGTAGAATTTTGCATGACATAATTCCTACTTCTCCACTTCTCCAGATAACTTGTTCTTTTGTCAGAATTTCTAGCAATTTTAAGAGTTCTGATCTAAAAAGTAAATGAAGAAGACAGCCATTCTCATTTCTCCCTTTATTTGTAATTCACAGCTGCAGGGTCACCTTCTGCTGTCCTTCAAGTCCTAATTTCAGTGCTATTTCCCAGACTCTTCACCCCTCAGGAAATCTCAAGCATCTTTCCTTTTTGAATACCTAAAATACATGTAGCTTCCTTCCAAAAAAGCAATGCTGTAATGTGCAGGCTTCTTTGGTCTGTGTGTGTTCCAGGCTCCTGTGTGTCATCACTCTGAACAGAGGGACAACAGGTGAAGCAGGAGGACAGAGTCACATTGTGCTAACGGGCAGCAGAGCTCCTTCCCAGGCCAGGCGCAGCTAATCCTCAAGACAACTTGCAGGCACTGGTATTCAGTCTGGGGATGAGGCAACAGACTTGGTCTTTATGTGGTTTTATAAAGAATAGCACAAGTACTAAACCCGAGGGTAGGATAGTGTTTCACACGCACAGTGTCTTCTTGAAAATCTAAATGCATAATCAGATGAGTCAGTTTGATGAATGGGAATGTCCATAGTGAATTCATTTCCTTCTAATTGGAATGATCTTGACTTGCCTGGTATTTTTTTTCACTAACACTTAGGTTTCTGAGTTCTTTTCATAATCAATACTTTGAAAATAAAAATTGAAATTCTTGTGTATAATAAAGTCCAGATTGGCATAAGATCATAGAAATCGAATAAAAAGAATATGTCCCCATGTAAATATTTATGATGCTGAAACTACACACCCCATTCTCTTAGAAATATTAAACAGAAAAAAACAAATTTGTTTTTATATTTTAGAAGGTGTGTAGACATAAAATATAAATTTACATGTACATTACACATATAACTTTACAAAATTCTTTAACATAGACTCTAAATGACTTGATTATAATAGTCATTCCATTTAAAACATTCCCTGGCTTAACTTTTCTCTTGACTCTCTTGTCTGTCAAGCTGCTTAGTTTAGGTGTCTGGAGATGCTCCAGTCAATTGTGTCTCTTTAGATAATAGTTCATTAAAACCTTTCTCAATCACATACTTATGAAATGAAGACACAAGAGTAACACTTAGGTAGTACAAGAGTAAATTGAAACTATAGCCTCTCTTTTCAATATTTTTCTGTAATCTATGAAAACATTTCTGGGTCTGTATAAACTTAATGCACATTTATTTTATCCTAGGCCTGGGCAAGTCCCACGATTTTAACAGCTGGATGCAAACTATGAAGCAGAGGAAGTTCATTCACAGTGTCAAGCCCTCCTCACGCTCACACATCGTTAGCAGCCCTTGTCTTCAGGCTATTTCCTTGCCTTCCCAGGGACGCCAGCCCTCATGGCTGAACTTTGGCCTATACAGGTGCTCTCTAGGCTTCTGCCCTCTCTTTCCAAAATAATCACAATTGGCAGGTGGCTAATCTGAGAAGCTAATCCATATTAAAATGCCAGCCAGAGCCCAAGTGTTATTCTACTGCTCCTCTCAGGTCAGTGTCTTTCGGAGGTCTTGTTCAAGGACAAGGAGCAAATCTGGCATCTAATAATAGAGGAGAAAGGGTAGCACAAGAGGTGCTGTATCCTTGGGCTGCACACCCTTGAGTTATGGACAAAGAGAGCACACTTATCTTAAAACCACATTAGTTGCTCAGATTATACAACTGGAAATGGAGGAACTTTCTGGAAAGAGGTGGAGGAAACAAAGAGAATATCTGTCTTTCCTGGTCATTTATACTTTGGGTAAATTTAGACAAAAATGAAAACAGTAAGGTACTTGAAGAATTATTCACAAGAGAGGTAAAATCTCTGAAAACATTAAAATTCATCACGATTCTCAAGAAAATTAATTATTGTGATAATTATTTAAATATAAAACACTGAAATAAGTTAGTCAATACTATGTATAGCAGCAGGAAGTATATAATTTTGTACGCACCTCAGTTGATAAATTGAATGACTGTATTAAATAAATTCATTTGTTGTACTCATGGGAAAATTCGTATATTTTATCTTTCCAGCAAAGAACATAAATAATTTTAAATATGAAATTGTGGTTTTTTTGTGACAGCTGACATACTAGATAACTGGAAATTTAATAAGAAAAATATGTCTTAACAGAAATACTTTAAATATGCATATCTTTATTAAATGATTTGGAGAGAAAATAAAAGCAACTCCTTGCTAAGTATAATATCTAACATGCATTTTTGCTTTGAAAGAGATGGCCATTCACACTGTACAGATAAGAATTCAAACAAAAGCCAACCCCAAATATTTACAAAACTTCTTTCTTCCTCACAAATAAAAAAGAAAACAAAGAAGCACAAACAGAGCTAGAATGAAAGGAGGAGTAAAACCTACTGGAAATCATTTCAAAATGAAAACATCAGAAGTCATGTTTTATTTTTTTTCCTGGAGTTTTTCAAGAACTTAGATTGACAAATGACAATGCAAAAGAAAATGTTAAATTTTATTTTGAGTTCCTTTTTATTCTATATATGACTAAGATATTTAGTCACATGCAGGCAAAGGCAAAGCTCAATTTCACGGGAATAATTTCCAGACACTATGCCTATTACTTGAAAGTCCTGTGTTCTCTTTTTGTCTTTGTTTGTATACCTTATTCAAAAGAAAGTATAATAACACTTATGCTTGGTATGAGACCTTTTGAGAATGTATTACTATTTCAACTTTCAGTCAAACATTTTGCCTTGGGTTGTAAATATATAATAATGTTTTTTCTTGATGAGAAACAATGTAAAACTGAAGGTCATGTGAATGTCAAGGTGGTAACAATGACTCCTTTGAAAGGAATGTACATTTTAATGATTAAATATTTTCTGACATCAAATTTTAAACAAGAATGTGTACTAATGACAGGATAATTAAATTTTAAAGCTCAAAATATAAACTTTAAAACAAAGTTTTAAAATCCTGTAACTGCCTTTTAAACACTTTAACAATCATATATTTCATTATTTTACTACTTAGTAGGAACTAAAGACACATCATGAAAGTGTCAAAAAGTGCTGGCTTGATGTATACAGGAGTTGCAGTATCATTTATTTCAGTCACTTGTTCAGTGTCCCAAGACACTATTGTCTCTAATTAGCAGCAAGAATTTATTCATTTCTAAATTCCTCTAAAAATGAGAATCGTTTCAACAGTATTCTCCAGCATCCCTTCTGTTGTCCATACAGGCCACATATGAGCTATGACAATGGCATTAGAAAATCATAAATATTTGTAACAAGATTAGAGATCACTTGCAGGTCTCTAAAGCCTAGCTATAATTCAGAAACTATATTTCAGTACAATTGGCATGAATTAGCTACCGTGCATACAAACCCATCTGGTTAAAATTGTACAAACCATAATTAGCATAAAGTGAAAATTCATGGTACATTTCTCAAAAACATCTGTGGGTTTTTCTTCTTTGATTTTAAAATTTAAATGTCTTTGCTGGTACTCAACTTTAAAGAATCACAATATTGTCAGCTACTGTTTCGAGAGTGTGGCAAGCTGGGGATATTATGAAAATTACTTTTCGTAATTATGGATTCTTACATTTTCCTTATAAATAATGATATATGTCCTTGTTAGATTGTTATTCTCAAAGAAATCTCTAACTACTTTGATATACAAACTTTCAATTTCCAGGCTTCCATTTGAATTTTTTCACAGTTTGTTTATTTATTTATTTATTTGTTTATTTATTTATTTATTTGGTACAGGGTCTTGCTGTGTAGCTCAGACTCCTGCTGCTCCTCCTGTCTCAGCCTCCCAGCACTGGGCTTCCAAGTGCATGCCATTATGCCTGTTCCACAGCAACAGTGCAT
The DNA here is from genome assembly GCF_000260255.1 of Octodon degus. Taxonomy (NCBI): domain Eukaryota; kingdom Metazoa; phylum Chordata; class Mammalia; order Rodentia; family Octodontidae; genus Octodon; species Octodon degus. The sequence goes on from NW_004524591.1 coordinate 4,652,917, forward strand.
ACCCAGGTCCAGCGCAGCACGTGGTACCAGGTATGGAACGTTGGTCCTTGTGCTTGCCAGGCAGGCGCTTAGACCTCGGAGCTATCATCCCAGTCCAAGGATTTTAATTCTTTAGTTTGAGGTTTGCGAAAAGAACGGGTGACAAAGCAATGCTCTATTTACCACAATTAAGGCGCATAGAAAAATTAAAGACAACAAATTTTATTAAAAGGATTTATGTTCACGGGGTAAGCAGGCGATGCCAGTGTTAAAACTGACTCTCGCTATTTTTCTTCTGGTTCTTAATTTCAAAGAATAAGAGCTTTTGGAGTTTTTCCTTCACTACCAGTAGAGAAACAACAAGAAGCAATGAATAAGTGAAATTAATATGAGATCAAATATGATTTTTTAGAAGCCTGAGAAGGAAATATCTGACCACTGTATTAGGAAACATGCATTAGAGAGGATGATAGATTTTGTAGAAAGAATCATTTTATACCCATAATCTTCCTCTTGTACATGACAAAAAATATTATATTCTTTTTTTAATGTATGTGAAAAGGAAATTTTAAAAAGCAGGAAAATGAAAACCTTGTAGAAGGAGCTGTTATAGTTTTTAAGAAATTGGAAATAAGAGTAGAAAACTATGTCAAGATACTTCATGAATCCATTAAGATCAACCAACCCCAGACTGTAGAAATTATGACTGAACTTTTTGTTTGTTCATTCAAGCTATAAAATAGTTCAGTGAATTTAGGAATGCATTATTCCAGTTTTGTTTTCTCCTTCTGTATTTCTGCCTAAAAGTTCTGGCTACTACTAGAAGTAAAATTATATTTAATTTTTCCCAAATATGCCCACTACCTATGGAAAACTGCTTCATGTCCAGTGTGTTTTGAATACAAAATTTGTAAACAAAATGTTGGATTAACCATAGTCCAAAGCGACTTACTACTATGCTAAAGATGACAAACTTGACATCTAATCTAAGTTAAAGAATAAATAGTTTCTAAAACTTATTGTTTTTTCCTGACTAACGGAATTCAAATCATTTACATTTTAATCTCAGAGCTCTGTTTCAACAAATCTCAGAGATCTGCTTCTCCATAACACTCTTCTATCAAAATTCCCTTTTTGGGCTGAGTGGCGGCCCCTCACTCCAAAAATCCTGTGCAATAGCACAAGGTTGTTCGGTGTATTCAAGAACAAACGCTCCCTCTGTAACTCCTCTGACTAACCAAGATTCCAGGCCCTTTCACAGAGGTAAGGATGTTTCTATAATTGCTGTACAAAGCCTGAAGTCTGAGGAAGCATGTTTTTACAAGGCAGAGTTCCATCTGCCACTGTTTATCAAGACTGTTTAGTGTTCCATCAAAACAAAACTTTTTATTCATCTACTATCTAGGAAACAAAAAAAAGGCTGAAAAATTAGTTCATTTTTAGGGGAAAGTGCCATGCTTACAGAAATAATAGTGATGTCTGATTTTTAAAACTAGGACAGTCTATCTTGGAAATACATATTTTGAAATTATTGTTTTTGCTTGTGTCAACGGGATGATTAGTGCCTCAGTAAACAGAGAACCTTCCCAGGACAGGCTAATAGAGGGCCAGCAGCCCACATATGGCCAGCAGCTTGGAGGATTTTTCTGCCACAGATGAGACTGCCCAAATGGTTTCTCACATAAGTCCCAAGTCATAAACTGCGTCCTTCAAGGCCAGCCATGCCAGAACTGGGCTCAAGGGTCTAAGCAGCCTTGGATGATGGAAAACAATGACTGCTTCCTAAGGAAGCCACAGCTGCTTTCCGGAGAGACACCCCAGATGCCTGAATTTTCCCTTACTTTCCATTTTTGACTACCTGTTCTGGCAAAGATTCCAACAAAGGGAAAAGCAGGCGGCAGGCACCCAGCTGTTTTCAATAAGGCTTGGCAACATAGGCACTGATTACATAAACACTACAGACATGCAAGGAGCGTATTCTCTAGCTTTTCAGCTATAAAAAAGGTGTGAGCCTGTTCCAACACTCCACTTCTCTTGCTGCTCCAAAAAATAATGATGATGATAACGATAACAGTATTAATTATGAAAACAATGATTACTAAAGGGAACATGAGCTCATGGGCTGCTGGGAAGGAGTTCAAGCAATACAAATGACTGGAAAGATGTGAAAGATGTGAAAACTCCATATTGGAAGGATGAGATGTTAAATACATACTTCATAAAATTGCAAGGCTAAAACGTGCCCTTAATTTGATTTCTTATTTTTCCAATGACCAAGGCAAAAGGAATCACATGTTGCATTATCCATTAGCATTTGAGCAAAATTTCCACATGCATTGAACTATATAATTTTAAAATATTATATGTTAAATCTCCTTCAAAGTGAGGTTACTTGTGAAGGATCATCTTAGGTTCACATCTCATATGAACATTGGGCCCAGAAAACTAGAAAACCTGTTAAAATACTACAAGTTCTAAGAAAGATAGAATTTCCTGGCTTTTAAAGTATATCCACTATCTGGATCTGATATTTGAAAACAGAAATTCCAAATAACTCATATGTATAGATCACAAATTCAAAGTTGTATAAGTTTTCAATGTTTGATATATTAGAATAAGAATTTCCCTGTGAATCATAGAACAGGAAATAGAACATCGGCAGGCAGTCTGTATTCTTCCAAGGAGACTGTTTAGTTTCCAACAATCAAGGTGATGTGCTAATTGAAAAGGCCAGAAATGTATTTAATCATTGATCTTATGATGCTCACTTATTGTTATAGAAATGATTCACAAAAATGAGTCTGGCCAAGTTTCTTTAATATATCTATTGTCTTTTTAGTAATTTTGTTTCTTCTGAGATAATAAAATATATTCTCTAATCTGGGTTTTTCTTATGGATTTGGTACAGGGTAGCTCACTATGTAGCTCAGACTCTTGGTGCTTCTCTTGTTTTACGCTCCCAGCACTGGGATTAGAGGTGCGCAGCACTACAGCCGGACTCAGTCAACCTCTCAGCATGCCTGGGGGCGGGGCCAGCGTGGCCGGCAATACCTGGGTAATCTGGGTTTTGAATTGGACATTTTCAAAGAAAAATTGCTTAGAAATTAAAGCATTAGAATAAATTCTTTAATTATTTTTTGGCAAAGTAGTTTATGATAAGATGAGCAAATTGAAAATCAATACACTATTCGATAAAATAGATCCTTGACAAATTAGTGAATGCACAAAGGCTACTATGCTGTGTTTATGAGGCAATGAATATGGCCCATAATGTGACCTTATAATGCCAAAATAACTATGGGAAAGAAATAATCTCATCAGGCTGTCCCACTGCAAAACAAGCTATTTTGCATAAGGAGGTTTTATGGATTTTAAATTTCTATTCATATATAAATGGGGATAATAGATATCCTAATTTTGAAAAGGTTATAGATAATTATTGACTTATCTTTTACCAACTGTGGAGTACTATGTAAAATAGATTCTTAAGCTATGTCATTTTTTATCTGAAATGCTCAAAATAACTGAAAACAGTGTGGTTAGGAGTCACTCTAACAAAGGAAATAAAGACCACTTTACTGAAAGGTTCAGTACTCTGAAAAAGAAAATTGAAAAGTATATCAGAAAGAGGAAAAATAGCCATTGTTCATGAATAGGAAGAATGAACATAGTGCAAAGTATGTAAAAGGTGAGAATTGCTTCTACTGAAGGCCATGTGCTGAAGTAAAGCTTTCCTGCTTTGTATTATGGCTGTCAAATATTTTTCTTAGTGATGAAAAAGTAACTTCAGACATTCCTTGTTACCTGCCCTTACACCCCCTGACCCTTCTCCTTTCTTTCCACTTGTCTAATCATAGTTTATTTTCTAATTCCCTGTCATCTGTCTTAGGTATGTTTCTGTTGTTTGTTTGTTTTATCAATGTGACTACATAGCACCTAAAGTTGAAGGAGGAAAGGTTTATTTGGGGTCACATTTTGTAAAGGTTTCAGGTCATAGTTTGCTTGCTCCAAGGTAAAGTGGTACAGCAGAGGGGTCCTGGCAGAGGGGAAATGATTCCATGGTGGGAGGAAGGCAGCGAATCAGCAAAATCATGAAGCAGCAGCAGCAACAGCACCTTCATTCGTGCCTTGTGTTCTACCCAGACTATGCACCCGGAGGGGGCATAGCCCTGGCACCGAAGGAGGCGCTTCCTTTAACCCTAGCATCATATCAGGAATCGGTACCCCATCACATCCTTAACTCCAGAATCACATTTTCTAGATCCAGCCACCTCAGAAAACCTGCACCTTTAGCTGCATGAAGCTTTGGGAAGACACAAGCCATAACCTCTGTCCCCTAAATTCTATGTGTTAGAAAGAAAATATGATATTTGTCTTTCTGACTTTGTCTTATTTTGCCCTACATGATAATTTCCAAAAAGATTCATTTTTCAGCAAATGACATTGTTTTGTTCTTTTTATGGTTAAAACATATATATTATGTATTATATGTTGCATATTATATGTTATAATATATATTATATGTTACATTATATATTTGATTTATCTATTAATGGGCACCTAAGTTGGTTTCATATGTTGGTTATTGTACTTTATGCAATGCTAAACATGAATTTGAAATTATTCCCATAGCATTTGATTTTAACTCTTTTGGGGATATAGCAACAATTTGTATAGTGCAAGCAAATGATATTTCATTTTTTTTAGTACTTTGAGGAACTGAAGTATTATAGTTCATCATAATAATTTTCTCTGTGATCTCCAAGGTGGTGGTACTAGTTTATATTCTCATCATCAGGGTACAATGTATAATGTAATATATACTATACTATAAATTCTCAGTAAGTATTCTCAATCTAATTTTAATGCTTAAAGACTATTTTTCACATATCATAAATATGCGAAGCCATTTTTATTACTTATTATTTTTAAATTTTTATTATTTATTTATTATTTTATTATTTATTCATAACCATTTTTATTTATTTATTTATTTTTAATTTAATTTAAATAAATAATTAAATTCTGTGTAGTACAGTGTCTACGGGGTCCCACTACACAGATCAGACTCATAGCGATCCTCCTATCTTCGCCTTCCCAGAGCTGGGATTACAGGTGTGTGCCACCATGCCCAGTTCCAACCATTTATATTTATTGACTATTTTTATTTCTTCTTTTGAGAAGCATCTAATTCTTTTGAGGAAAACTTGCAGCATAATACATTAAAGAATGAGTCAATTATACTTTAGGACAGCATAAATATTCAGAAAGTGTTTTTGTAGCCATGAATTGATTATAATTATATCAAAAAGTATGTTTTATGGATGCTGAAGAAAGATGCTAAGAATTTTGATGAAGAAGTAAAGGCAACATTCGTGGTTACCTTCTGAAGTGAGCACATCCAACAGAAGTTGCCAGAGTTTAAACCACTGTGGAAAACCCCTTAAACACTCTTGCAGTACAATACAACTTGTTTTACATATACAGTCTGCCCCAAGCATTTATGAGATCCTGGGGATTGAACCCAGGGCCTTGGCAATAAACTACATTTTGAGATGGGTCTTCCTTAATTGCCCAGGCTGGTCTTCAGATTGCAAATTCGCTGTTCTTTTCTCCCAAGCTGCTGGGATTACAGGCTTGCACGCCAACATTTCCATCATGGTAACTCTTTTACACACTTAGGGCTGAGAACCGCTGTAGTACACTAAAGAATGTGATCAAAGTGAGTCTCATGAAGATACCTGGCAAGGTAGCAGAAAAGCCTGAAAAACTAATGGAAAAACTCTAACACGTGTCGGGTTATCTCTCAGATTGGTCCTTTTTATTTTTAAAATTGAATCTCTTCTACTGTAGTATGCTTAATGTATGTAATAGCTTTAGAGAGGATCAAATAAGATCATGAAGTATACCTTGGAGTTAGTGATATTTTCAAATTCTGACAGTAGTTTAAATGCACATATGATCTTACTTTCGTATGTCTTCATAATACAGAACATTTAGTTTGCTTGTTTGACATAAAAAATTTGCTGTAAAATGATGTTTTAACTGCCTATTGCTTTTTTGTGTCTTTTGCTATTTTGGACTGCATCTTTGACAAGATGATCCTTTGAGAGACTCCATAGCCATAAGTTTTATTTCAAACATCCAGATGAATAAATTCACCATGAACTCTGCAACAACAAATGTACTATATTGAGACTTTCTAAGAGCAGTTAGCTAATTTGCGATTTGAATTCTACCTTTTTCTTTACCTGGACATGATCTGCTGCAATAAACCAGTCCACAAATATTCCTGAATATTTGCTTCAGGAATTCCCCTTGCTATGAACCAAGAGTCCTGGAGACCCTTCAGAGAAACCTGGAGTAGGAAGACAATTGCAACCTTTGATAATATCTCAAAGATGAGTATTGTTGTACTTGTATTATCGGTTAAATTTCTCTGTGCTCTAACTGGGAGAAAGAACTCATATCAGAGATGTTCTTTATCTTGCATCTTTTTCTCCTTTTCCTTTATTTCTTCTCCTCTCCTTACTCTGGTACAGTGAGCTAGAAGCCCCCATAAGACCTGAGGGCTCAGCACGGCTTGGGTTGTAGACTGGAATTCTCCCTCATGGGTTTGGTGACCGGGTCAGTCGGAATGATATTACTGCATGTAAGTTTCAAAATATATACAGTTGGAACAGATGTGTTGTATAGGGACTGGAAACTGGAGTTTGGGAATAAGGAGGCCTGGGTAATGTTTTACTACAGTACGTTTGGCGATCACTGTATGAAACTAATTCCTGCTGATAATCATAACTTGTCTCCGTGAATACAAGTCTATAATATTTGTGTATAGCACTACGGAGAATATCAAAGCTACCAAGATGTGAAAAACTGCAGCAGGAGCTCCAGAGCTTTATGTAAATTAACCCCACAACATGGAACATATTAACTTGAGGGTTTTAGGAATTTGGAACTCAGAATGCCTAGGATGTGGGTTTCATGGAAAGGCAGGCTTATGACAATCAGTTTTTCTCTGGAGACAGAATTTTTTAAGGTGCATGCAAATGTATAATTGAGCATTGACATATTACATCATGGTGATACATTTTAAACAAACCATATCTGGTTTATAATATTTATTTCACTGAAATACCATTGGATAGTCAAACATTCCTCTTAGAGTCTAGTCATCCACAGAGGTGAGTCAGGCAGTTCCCAAATGAAGCCAGGCCTCAAAAGCTCACACATACACAAAGCACTTCTGGAAAAATACTGCTGGGTTTTCAACATAAATCAGGGTCAACACATAATACAATCATCCTCTAGTGCATTTAAATGCTGGAAAACTCTCTACCTAGGTGATGCTTCCAGCAAACCTTCAGGCCAAACAGCAATCAGAAAGAGAATTCATGGCTTTGTGAGCAAACCCCACTTCTCTCTGGTCCTTCAAGGATTTTCTCTCTCCTCTGGGACCCTTTAAAATGTGCCTTAGTTAATGATACTTTCTCCATTACTATGACTATACAAAATTTCTTTCTCTTTCTTTTATTTTGTAAACTGTAGACATAAATATATATATATATATCATATATATATGATATAATATATTATATACATATTGTTATATGTAATATATAATATATGATATATGATATATATTAATGTTAAAGAATAAAACATATCCTTTCACTGGAATCCTATATCCACCAGTCAAAAGCAGCTGCAATGAGAATAAAAAATAATGACACAAGGTTTTTAAGTGTCACACAATTTGTACATAACAAAAATGCATTTGTAATCCAGTTGAATACATGATTCAAGTATATGCCTGATAAGATGAAGCATATTATTGTTCTACTTTTTAATATAGAGCAGGAATCAAAGTGATAGAGGAAGCAGACTGGGTGTGGTGGCGGGCGCCTGCAATCCCAGCTCTTGGGAGGCTGTACACAGGTGGACCACTATGAGCCTGATCTAGGAGCGAGACCCTGAACACCCTGTAGACCCTTCCCTAAAACACACACAAAAAAAAAAAAAAAAAAAAAGAAAGAAAGAGAAAGGGAAGGAATGTCTGCATTCAGTGTTTTCCAGTGTGAAATACTGACACACAGATGGGTCTCACACTATCAAAGTGACCTATAGATAGACAAAAATTTCTCTTCTGCAGTGAATACACTGAAATGCGCAAAGCAAGTGACTTTGAAAACCTAATACACAGCATATTGCAAAATAAATAAAAGTATTACATTCCAGGGAAGAAGGGCAGGAGGGAGAGGAATACAAAGAAACAGCTGGGATCATTAGCCTCAGCTGGAGCTGTGAAATGTGACCTGGGACTTGTGCATGCTTTGCTACCTGGAAATACTCCTAGAAGGATCCTATAAATAATCTACTACAAGGTGCTACAAAACCAAGATCTGGCCCAGAGAAATAGTAAAAAAGATGTTAGTTAGCTTCATGATATAGATGGAAGAATTCTATGAGAAAATGAAAGGCCATTTTTTTTTCCCACAAGTAGGCGTGCTTCAGATCTCTAAAGCTATAAAGTTATCATAAATCTAGGGCCATCCCATGAAATTGCTGAAGACTCAAAACAAAGAAATGTTGAAAACACAGAAGTTCTTTGTAAAATGAGACACATGAGAACTCAGTGATGCAACAATCCTACTTGATGATGAATTCATATTAAAAATGTAATTGAATGAGCAAACACGCACACACATGCACACACACACATGCATACACACAAAACATCTCATGGTGACATGCTAATGTATGCAACAAATGAAGAATTTCCATCACAGATATAAAATTAATCAGGAAATAGGAAATATATTATTAAAAGTAATTCTTGAAATTTTTTGTAATTATTTATTTATTTATTGTACTTTAGGGAAAGTGTCTACAGGGTGGCTATCTCAGCAAGCCCCAGGGGCAGGGCCAGCATGGCAGGCCCGAGGATTGAACCCCTGGCCCTTGTGCCTGCTTACAGGTGCTTTAATCTGCCGAGCTAGTTGGCTGACCCTTGATGTCTTCAAATGTTCTGGGAAGTTAATCAGAAAAGGAATAACTAGGTCAAATAGAATTTCTGATTTTAGTTTTTTAAAGAATCTCCATACTAACTTCCAAAGCAGCTATGAGTTTGTGGTCCCACCAACTACATCTTTCTCCACATATTCCCTCCAACATTTGTTACTGCTTGATTTCTTGATGGTAACCATTCTTTCTGGAGTGATATTTTAACTTGTGTTTATCAGGGTTGTAGAATGTTTTTGAATGTATTTACTGACTTTTCATATTTCTTCAATTGAGAAGTGTCTATTAAATTCAGCTGCCCATTTTTACTGGACCTTTAAATTCATGGAGTTTGATATTTTGAGTTCTTTACATTAGTCTTTTATCTGCAGAGGAACTGACAGTTTTTTTCCACTGTGTATGTTGTCCCTTCACCCACTGATTTCTTCTGCTGTGCAGAACATGTATATTTATATATACATATATATTTATATATACATATAGGACCCACACAGGCAGTGGCAGGGAAATATTTAGGCCAAAAATGACTAATTTATGTCAAGCCAAATTAATTATCAAAATAGCAATAGTAATATTTAAGTGACTCAATTTTAAGGCTGAAAGTTTTCACTTTTAATCTTTAAAGATAGAATTTTAACATAATTACATGGCATTTAAAATGAATAAATATATAATGAATATATATTATATATATTTGGATATGTCAACAATATAATTTTAAAAGAACTCATTCAACAGAAATGATAGAATCACAAAACTGAATCCACAAAACCACAAATAGATGAGTAGTTGAATATTTTAGTAATTATTGAATAAGTTGAATAATTTAATATTTCTCAGAACTACATAACTTATTTGATAAAATTTTAGAAAGAAAATAAATTTAAGTATGATTAAACATATTTATACATGTAGCCAACATATAAAATATATAAAGAATTAGAGATTATTATTTTCAAGCACATTTAGGACATTTGTATTTTTCAAGAGCATGTATTAAACAAAGAATGACTTTTTTAAGATCAAAAATTATACACTGTGTAAAGCCCACTGTTTCTGACAAAAAGAGCTTAATAATAAAAAGCAATAAAGAAAAATTTACAAACATACACTAGTGTCTAAATAATATAATGTTTTATTTTTTAGGTTAGCATAATTTTGTAGGTAGATTATTAAGTGGAACTAAATCAAAATACTACCTATCATAATTATAATATACATTTAAATTGTAGGGAAGAAAATTAATAAAAACAAAGCAAGTTATATAAATCTCAATGGATGGAAACAACAAATGAGATACAGTAGATAAAATTGGAGGATCATATTCTAACATGAATAAGTATGGAGAACAGAATTTATTGAAAATGGAACTATCTGCAATTGCTTAGGGAATTTATTTTAAAATAAAAATATGATGCTTTATGTTGTGTAATGCTACATAATGCCCGGAAACACATTATCATGCAGTGGAATGGGAAACATTATCGCTCCGCTGATGGTGGGGTGTGTGTGAGTGGGATGTGTGTTTTAAAATTTCTGTTGCACTGTTTTGGAAACCACATGTCTGACCTCTTCGTGGTTGTTTAGTAGTCAAAGTGCAGAATGCTCGCCCTGGACTCAAAGGAAGATGGGCCTGGGGAATGGGAACTGTAAATGTTTAGAGAAAATCACATTTCCTCTAAAACTTTCTACCTAAAAATTATTTGGGCTTAAATTGGGTTAATTTTCATTCATGGATATATTTATTTGTTTCATTTTTCTGCAGTTTTGTAAAACCACTGTTTCATTTATTTCTTCTTAAAGTGCTGCAGATTGAATCAATGACCCTGAGCCTGACAGGCAAGCTCTCTACCTCTGACCTACATCCCCCAGTACTAAAGGTATTTTAAAATAATAAACAGAATCTGTACCCTGAGAAAACCCTTTGGCATTTCTTTTAAGATTGTGGTACACAGTAAATTGGCCATTGTTATTGTTTATTTTGTTGCTAATTTTTTCATAGAAAAGTGCTCTTTTATATTCTTTATTCATATCTACAGTTACATTAAAATAAAAAGTAATAAAATTACAAAAAAAAATCCAAAAACCAAACCCAGAAGACATAACAGGAGTTGTGACAGTGCAGGAAAATTTCAGAGTATGTATCACAGTTGCGGGCTGGGGAGGGAGACAGTACTTGAGGTAGAGAACAAGGACAAAACAAGCGAAGCCTGGGATGCGGAGTTCACACTCAGCCGTGCCAGGATTATGCGATTATTATTATCAGGTAGGCTGAGGCAGGCAGAGGATTAGAGGGTTCTGTCAGGGTGTGGATGAGCAGCACCGCTCTTCACCACCAGCTGCGGTGGGGACCAGAGGCTGGCAAACCCGGGGACTCCGATCAGGATAGTGTTTCAGTGAGAGGAAGCCAACAGTGGCCGGAACTGCAGTAGGACTGGCCCTGGGGATGGAGGAAAGCGGATGCTAAGCATTTTAGGGGATTACACCGCGGAAGTGAATGAGTCCTCCAAGAAGTACAGCCTTAAGAAAGTATTCTTTTTCCCTTGATAATTCCCGCACCTCCTTCCAGGCAAGCCAGAGAACACATTACCTTTTCCGCAGTGCAGACCAGATCTCACCTACTGCACAACTAACTCCCTTCCCTGGGATTCCTTCCATCCCACCCCACCTCCACTGCCTCCAGTCCTTGAAGGTGGGCACCAGTGTTACCTGCTCCTGAAGTCTCCATGACCTCAGTATCTACTTCCTCTAAATTCATAGTTTTTAAACTTGCTTCTTTTACTGGATTTACCATATCCGGTCTACTAGAATGGCTGTAATGCACAACATACAGCTACTCAGTTGTGGTAAGGTGAGGTGAAACATCAAACACAAGTTATCTCCCTCTGAGTTGACACCGTGGTTTATGCACATAAAAGATTCATCAAAAATAACTAGGTAAACCAGAATGTTTGATTAAGTTTGGCTTTACAAATTAGTTCAATAGAAAAATAGCTTTATTTATTTATTTTTTTTGTATCTTTTAGGGAAGGGTCTACAGGGTGTTCAGGGTCTCATTATTAGATCGGACTCATAGTGATCTGCCTGTTTACAGCCTTCTAAGAGCTGGGATTAAAGATGTGCACTACCAAATGCAGGCTCAATCGCTGTCTCAGAGCTCCCTGGGGGTGGGGCTGGCACAGCAGGCCCAGGGATTGAACCTGCCCCTGCGCCTGCTTGTAGGCCCTTTAATTGCCTGAGCTATTTGGCCAAACCATGCTATTCGGCCAACCCTTAACAGTTTTATTTTAAAGATAATTTATTTTAAAAGTGTGCAACAAGCCTAGAAGTAGAAATTCATTTATATAAATATATACTACCGTAATTATCTAATTACAAATTTGTCCCCAATAAACCTTAAATGATTCGGAAAGATATAGAGACTGGGAGTGATACTATTGTCTGTGATGATTTTCATAATCATATGACAAGATATAAAAATTAGAAATCATTCAATCAATGTGAGATAAAATTTGAGAACATAGGAAAAATAAAATTAAAACACACGGATTCTTTATAGGATGGTGGTGTTTTACAAACTCAAGATTAAAAAGAGAGACAAATTGTATAAGTATCTTTTCCCACAAATCACTGTTTCCCTGGTCCAATGCCAATAAAAAAGGTAGAACAATCATTTGGCCCCCTTTTGGCTTCTGGATATTGAGGACATGTGTGTTGGATCAGACTCACAGGGCGATTTCCATGAATCTGTTCCAAGCCCTCAGCAGACAAAGTCCATCTGTCAATTCCCAGGGCCAGAGTGGGGCTCTCTAAGACATCCATCAAAACCCTGGAACTTGGCTGATGACACTGACGGCTGCGGAGGTGCCTTTCATGAAATAACCACTTTACCTACATCGTAATCACAGAAAAGGAGGGGAAAGGAGGGGAAACTGACATGGCTAGAAAAATAAAATCCCTCTTTGTTTTCTGCTTGCATTCCTTATTTCCCTTGCTGAAACAAAGGGCAGTACTGACAACCATCCACATAATCCTCTCTTCCCTCTGAAAAGAAGTCAAGTACAGAGTCTTGATTTTGTAGCAGTCAACTTTGATATTTATTTTTTTCCTTGCTGAAGAGCAGGGTATGCCGCTTGGCTTTCCCTGCAAGCTCACTGGAAGTAAGTTGTGGAACCCAGTGCACAAAGAGAATGCATATGTGGACACACTTTATTTTATTTTTTTTTTATTTTGTACAATTACTGTTCACTTGAATGGTAGAATACCACCCCCTGAATTAAACTTAAGCATGGGCTTGCTTCAAAAAATAGCTACTCACTCTTAGGAGAGAAACCAATCAACAACAAACAGCCTTTACCTCTGCTATTGTACTCATGACCCAGGTGACTGGGAGATATAGCCACACTTTTTGTAATTTAACTTTGAAATTCCTCAAACTTCACAAGTACAGTTTAGACAGCTGAGGTAGCTTATATAACCGTCATATAATGATATCATTATTCATTTTGGGTATTAAAACTTCTAATCTAACTGCAGTTTCCCTCGGAGATATTTTGATCAGTGCAATCTAATATTACTAGAATGCAGGATACTAGCTGCAGATTGGTCCGTTTGACCCTCCTGTCCACTCTCGGTCGTGCTCTCGTGTCTGTCTCTCTCTCCTGTCTGTCTGTCTGTCTGTCTGTCTGTCTGTCTGTCTGTCGGTCGGTCGGTCTGTCGGTCTATTTGTCTGTCTCTCATTTGCACATGCTAAGACAGGTACCGCACCACTGAGCTTTGCCGTTAGCTGGCTACTTTTTAATCACTTCATTAAAACATTTTAAGAAGAAGGCTTTTCTTCATTTTAATGGATCTAATATGTTTTGGAAACAGTCTTGCAATGGATTTTGTTTTGTTTTATTTTGGCAAACAGAATCCTGATGCTGATCGGGAATTGTTAATCATCTTAATTCATTAGTTTACAGATAACTGCAATACAAATTTAACTTTTGATTTTGCAAAGCAGGATAAAATAAAATATACTCAGGGCCGGCCTGCGAGCTCAGTGGACTAAAGCACCTGCTCAGGCAGAGCACAGCAGCTGGAGTTCCATCCCCAGCATATCGTGCTGGCCCCGCCCGCAGGGTGCTTTGAGATGGTGATTGAGACTGGGAGTGATGGCACGCGCCTGTAATTCCAGCGCTTGGAAGGCTGAAAACCGGAGAATCATTAAGAGTTCAATGCACATAGTGAGACCCTGTAGCCCCTCTAGATTCTGTACTAAATACATAAAAAATAAAATAAAATAAAATGCAGCCTAATTAGGAGCAATTTAAACAAGAGGCCCAAAGTATTTTAAGAATAAAAGCATAGGAATAAAGATGCTAAAGGGATGGGGAGAGTTGATTTGATAGCCTTTAACATCAGCCAATTACTTAAGAAAAAAGTCTTGAGACTGGGTTTAGTAGAGCATGCCTGTAATCCCAGCTCTTGGGAGGCTGCAAACAGATGGATCACTATGAGTCCGATCTAGTAATGAATCCCTGAACACCCTGCAGACCCTTCCCAAAAAAAAAAAAAAAAAAGAAAAAAGTCTTTCGAGATTAGTCTTAGTTTTCTGCTTGCTAGTTTGCTAATAAGCAGTATTCAGTAGTTATAAAGATAAGTCTAAATGTCTTTATGAATGGAATGGTTATAGCTACTAGCCTGTTAATGTTTTGATACATAAGTGTTTATTTCTCCCATGTCTTTATAATGACCATTTTCAAATAATAGTAAAACAATGGGATATCACTACAGATATTTCTATGTCTCTTTGTCTTTCAGAGTAAACAGTCTTCCCACAGTATGTGGTACATCCACTATGCACTGCTTGGATTAGCAAAACCATGAGTGCTCAAGTGTCCAGTGTAAAGCAGGGTGTTGGACGTAACCTGCTGGTATCCTCCACCTCCAGGATCCCTGTATTGTTTAACTCATGCCTGTATTATTTATAATAGCTAAGACAATAGAAATGCTACATACATAATTATCACACTATTTTATTAAGAAACAATGACAGAAATTTCTGTGCATGTTTAGTACAGATGCATATTTTTATTATAACTTTATTTTATTTTGAAGAGTAAAAACAAAAGCAAGAACACAAATCAGAAACAAAGACAGAAACAGGGAAACATACAATACAGATGTTACAGATTTTCAAAACAAGACTATGTGATTAACAATGTTTGTGATACTATCTACTTTTGCCATCAAATTTGGTGCTCATATCAACAGATACAGTTATGTAAGATTGGACATGTGCTTCAATATTACCACTTGCTTTCAAGAAATCTCAAATTCTTGTTCTTGCCTCTCTCTTTCTGCTTTTATTACCTTTTCAAAAATATTTTAAAGAGTGTATAGTAATAATCGATATATCCTTAGGAATGGCACACATTTAGAAGACCAAGATGACAGGTGTTCAAGATTGGATTTTGTACTACATAATGCTATACTCAATGTAGTTGCTTAGTTCACAGATATCAACATAGAGTTAGTCAAAATGAAAATTGTACACGTTAGCTGCTATTTTCAAAAAACCTGATGGAAATTCATAGTAAGATCACTTCAGACATCCTGTATATATACTTGCATGTTCCCCCCCACCTTTTCCTATCTTTTATCCTTTCTGCCCTCTTTATTGTTTAATCCTTAAGTTTTGTTTCTTTCCATTTTACTGTATCCATTTTACCTTTCAGGTCTTATTCTTTCGGATTCTCACACTAGGGAGATAATACTATATTTATACATATGAATCTGATTTATTTCACATTTGAGCATCTAGTTGCATCCACTTACCTATGAAGGCTTTGGGTTTGTTTCTCTTTATAGCTCAGTAATACTACATGGTATAAAAATACCACGTCTATTTCATCCATTCCTCAGGTGATGGGCATCCTGGTTGCTTCCAAGATTTGACTATGACAAACTGTGCTGCTATAAACATGGGTGCACTTATATCTCTGTGGTATGATGTTTTCAGTCTTTTGGGAAAATGCCCAGAAAGGGAATAGCTGGATTGAATGGGATTTCCAGAACTAGTTTTTTGAGGAGTCTCCACTTTGATTTCCATAGTGGGTTGTACCCGTCTACATTCCCACCAGCGGTGGAGAAGAGTTCCTTTTCCCCCGAAGCCTCTCCAAAATCCAACAATATGCTATATACAGATGCATTATTTTTCAGAATATGTTTGATCTCAGGTGTGGTGAATGCTCAGGCTCACCAACAGAAGTGAACTGCTTTATGTATGTCTTTTTTTAATACAGTGTCTTGCTGCACAGTTCAGACTCATAGTGATCCTCCTGTCTCAGCCTTGCCAGCAATGGGATTGCAGGCCTATGCCAGAATGCCAGGTTTTGTTAACCAGCTAGGAGCACCCAGGTTTCTGGGGCTAGGATAGCATGTGGTGTCAGGGACTGAACTGGGGACCTTGAATGTGCCAGGAAAGTTCTTAGGCCACCAAGGTATCTCCCCACCCCTCATGTCCTAACATGTGCCATTTTTCTCTCTCCCTCCCTCTCTTCCCTGCCCTTTTTAAAAACATTTGTGAATACTTAAAGTTGTAAATAAACACTTACCTTTGTATATTTTAATATACAATTAGTAAGAAAAAGAACATTTTCCTCTTTACTTACAAAAATGTCATTGCAGTCGAGAAATTTGGTCCTGACAAATATAATATGCACTCTAAAACTGAATTTGCTAACGTACCTCAAAATGCAACTGTATAGATATACACAGAAATGATTATACTTGTGTGTGTGTGTGTGTGTGTGTGTGTGTGTGTGAAACCTGGATAGACAGAAGGATCAAATATTAATTTTTAGAAAAGTTTATATTTAATTTGATGCTACTTAAAGATTTTTTTGGATTTAAGGCAAAATAGAATGTAATAGCTTGAATAAGTTACTGCAAAACACTTTGTAAGTAATATTAAATCCATTTTCCACCAAGACATGTAGAGAAAACTCAAAATATCACTGTCAATTGTATCTCTAATTCCATCATGACGTCTGCTCAATTTAGTATTGATACTGAGGGTTACTAAAAAGTGTATCATTATCTGACATACAACAATTATCTGATAACTTATAATAAAACTGTAGTTTCAGTGAAAACATTCTTTTACCGAGAAATACTTGGTCCTTGTGAAAGGCTAATTTTCAGGAAAAAGTAATTCTCACATACATACACTAAAGAAAGTTCATTAAAGATTGTGGTCACTGAGCAAACCACACAGAAGTTATAAATTTCTTCAAAAGAACATTTGGAGAACAGACAGGAATGTAGAATTTTAAAATAAATGTCCAAGAGGAGGCAAAATTGCCTTTACAACAGAGGTATAAGTGTAGTTAAGACTAGACAGGCAATGATTACAAGTCTTTATTTAAGAATTATGTTACCAGTTATCTATAATTTATATGGTCATAACATAACTCATATGGAACTAAACTGTGATACCCAGTGGCTCTTCTCTCACGTCTAGATGATACATACTTTTCCCCGAAGCACTTATTTCCCCCCATTACTTTATGAATACTTCTTCCCATCCATTTCACTTTTATTGTAATGACAACTAAATTTAACACCAGTGGAATAACTGGCTTAGAGCATTTGAATTACTCCATAATTTATCATTAACTGATCCCTAACAAAGGGTAAAATAAATCATCAATAGGCAAACTTCTGCAGCAGGCTCATTGGGAAAGTTCTAGAATATGACAATGGGCACAAACTCTGTTCACGTAGCTCTACTGTTTTGAACAGGCCTCTGGTTTCTGCAGGGGCTAAATGAGCCACTGACACCTCTAATTCCATCATGTTAACCAGCTAGGAGCACCCAGGTTTCTGGGGCTAGGATAGCATGTGGTGTCAGGGACTGAACTGGGGACCTTGAATGTGCCAGGAAAGTTCT
>NW_004524591.1:4671328-4676987 GCF_000260255.1 Octodon degus
TCTCTCTCTCTCTCTCTCTCTCTCTGAAATTGGGGATTGAACTCAGGCCCTTGTATTTGCCAGGCAAGTGTTTATTCTACTGAGCCATCTCCCCGGCCCGTATTCTCAATAAGTATTTTTTGAAGGACCAGGAATGATAAGTAAGTTTGTATTGCTATATGTGGTTTCTCACTGTATATTCCACATATGTAAATGTGGCCAAGGTTTCTCCTTTCCTTATTTGTCCCAGGACTACTCAACCTCAACCCTAATAGAAACCAGCCTCTCTCACATCAGATGTTATTGACTAAAATCTTATCATTCTGAATCTGTAAGATATCTACAATGCAGAAGACTGGGCTGTATTACACCTCTCTGTGCTGACTGATCTCTCATGCTTTCCTTTAGATATCAGAAGACTAGATCCATATCAAAAATTCAGACTGGCACACTAGGAAGATGGTACCCAGGAAAGCCATGGTTTCCAATTTCATCTCAGGCACATTGATACTTGGTCTTATCAGATATGGCCTCCTTAGAAAAGTCAAGTCAGCTGCATGAGGTTCAACTACTGCACTAATTCTCGAGAGAGCCTCTTATTCCTAATAATAGCAAAAAAACTAGAGGGGATAAGATTAATCACAATATAAGTACCTCCATGCATCGTACTAACAATTAATCTAGGATGTTCCCATGTGTATCTTTATTTATGAAGCAATGAAATGTTTGTAAAGAAAAGTGACGATATAGGATTAGAGTTTCCATTAAAGCAGATCTATCTGCAAGGGATGTTTATTTTATTATTGGCCCTGGGGAAAATAACTTTAAGGAAGTCAGAATACTCACTGACCCACAGCAAATCATTTGGTCACTTAACAGAAATCTAAATTGTTCTCAAACTTTAATCTCCAACAATTCTAGAAGTTTCTGATCATTATGTATAGAACTCACTATATGAATCAACTTCTAAAGAATATCATAGTCATAAAACATAATTCAACAAAAATCTATTGTAAAAGAAACACAAAAGTTACAAATCACATTCATCATACTGAGTACCTATGACAACATATTACTTATGTTGGGGAAAACTAAGGTCTTGCAATTATGTTGAAGAGAGAACGTTAAAACTGTTGTAATAATCTGAAAAATCTAAACAAATAAAAATACCTTGCCATAGCTTCAACAGTTTTCATATAACCAGCTCACCCTATTTTACCAATTTTTTTCCTATGGTTTGGAATAAAAATCATGTTTCTCTTCATATTGTTTCTTTCCACAGGAAATTAAAGTCTATACTTTCAAACAGGCTATAGTATAAGTGTCTCCTTTGGTGGGGAAGTGATAAAATGTGCCTTAAATTAACAGGTAGCTTGAGGTACATATGGTCACAACCTGAGGTGAAGGTGTACCAAATGCTGATAGAAGATTTCCATAGAGCAAAAACTGGCTTTTAAAAATGTAGGCACAAGAAAAGAAAGCTACATGGAAAGAGGTTTAACTAAAATCTAAAGGAAAGAATTGGAAGAATACTAAGGAAAAAGTACAAGAGCACAAACTAAATTATGAATGGGCAGAGGCACATTTTGGGAATAGATGCAGGACAGAGAAGTAAAAGAGTAACCAGAAGGAGAAAAAGAAAATAAAGAAATGCAAAAATTAAAGGAAATAGGGAAAAGACCCTGGGAGATATTAGATGATCTCTTACAAAACTATTTGACATTTATTCAGGTTTTACCATGGCGATTATCTGCCAAGGCTGAAATTATAGTATTCCTCTGTGATTCACCTTAATAGATTCAGCCAGGTGCATTATTTATAAGCATTCTCTTTCAGGAGAAAATTTAGCCAATCATAGATCTGGATGTAGCTTTAAGGGACAAGACTAAGTACAAGCTCTCCAAATGGTATTCATGCAGCGGTCCAATCAAAATTGCATAAATTACTGAATTCAATTGCCAAGAAAAGGGGTTAAATTTAATACAGCTCGACAGCTGAGCAGCTGCTTTCATGATTTAAATAAAAACAATCAGAAACCTTTGCTGTCAGCTCAGTGATATATGACTTGTAATGGGATGTTTCCAACCTTCACTTCCATGTGGCAGCCTCCACTTTAGGTAAGGCTCCCTGTCTGCAGCACAGCCACTTTCCAGAAAACATCTGGGCCCCATTGCTGCTCCATTAGCTGCAGTGAAGCCTCCTACACACACAGATGATTCATTGAACAACATCCCTGCACTTTAGGACCAAATTAGTGAGTTCCATTGCTGACTTTATCATGTTTACAACCAGGTACTAGATGCAAACACGGTGCACATTCAGCCCACAAAATTCTTTCACAATGTTCATGTTCATATAGACAATACATGCAAGATTAAAGGTAAATATTAAAGGTTGAATTTAATAAAGTTAAAGCTATTCTCAAGAGAGTGTGCTTTTTGTCTGGTTACTCTCATTACTTTATGCTAGAGAATTCTCTCCGTCTATCCATTTCTCATTACACTTCCAAATAAAAAAGACAAATAGCGTTCTGAAAAACAGGCTCAGCACAAAGGAAAAATGATAACTTTGCCAAATTTATTAAAGTTCTAGTCCTTTTAAGTTCAAATTAAACAAGAATTGATTCTCTAATAAGAATTGAAATATCAGGTTGCCAAAGCTTAAGAAAAATTGAAAACAAAACATAAATACGATTCCTTAAAATTTATGTATTTTGTAAATCAAACTAATGAGGTTTGTATCTTCTAATTGGATGTTGGATATTGTAGAACCTAAAATATGCAAGATGCTATCCTGTAAGTTGAATGAGAAATAGCCTCTTGATATTTGATATTTTGAGTTCATTTCTAAAATTGTCATTGTGCAGCTCCCAACAATATTTAAATACAAACCATATTTCCCATGTTTAATTCATTAATTGCAAATTAATATTGTAACTCATACAACTTAGATTAATTCCTGATTTTGAAATAATAAGTGCTTACCCAGTCACATGAAAAATTTTACAGACAATTTTCTAACATAATTACTTCTCCCACTAAAACACAACAACAGCAATAATAGTAATACACAAACAGGAAAAGTGGCAATAACAGGAACCTATGGGTAGCTGGGTTCAGAAATTTGAAGAATTTTATGCTAAAACAGGGTAAAAAACAAATATTGACATTTTCTTGCTCAACAAAGAGCACCCAGGCTCATGCAAGTTTCTACTTGCATTTAGGAACTTATTGGTAACCTGCAAATTTTTTGGTCAAAATTCACCCATAAAGAAAGTCGAGTCTGGCTCTTGGTGAAAAACCCATGTGGAACACTCCAGGCCTCTGCAAGGGCAATGACAAAGGCTTTCCCTGGAAGACTTACAGGGAAACTGCCCTCCTCACAGAAGACCTGGGGCACAGCCAGTGTCTGGCCAATACCTCGTGCTTCCAGAGGGCAATCCCCGTGTCAGACTCAGGGCCATGAGTGAGCAATGCTCCTTCATATATTCATCTCCCCAGTCTAGGCAGCTTGATTCCTGGATCTTTGTATCTGAGGTCTTGAGAGAAACTCCACTTTTGGAGAAGAAGTGAAATCAATGAAAACATATCCACATTAGTATCTAATGTATTCATTTCTACTTCTTCCCCTTTACTATTGCACAAGCCAGAGTTCATAAATCAGCTAGAGACTTTCAAGCCCATGTTATGGGTCTACCTCATTGACAACTGGTTTGTCACTGCAGGAAGAGCTATTTTTCAATGATTCTTTTTTTTAAATGATTATTGACATTGACTTATACCATAAAAACTCTCATTTTTTTCACTTGCTGCTTCAATTAGCTATCCCAATAGATGGTAACTCAAACTTTTCATGAACTCTTTTCCAAGATAACAATAATGTGTCAAAAAAACTCATTTTTACTTTAGAAAAAAGCATCAGCAGAGTTTTTTTATATCAGCACAAAACATTAACCACCTCTCTTTGGTTTTCTGCTAATTCCTTTACATATCAGTTTGATGGTCATTATACGGCATAGAAGTTTCAATATGATAAAAATATGATCTTTGTAATTTCTGTTATATTGGAAAGCTTGCTTGACTTTTATACATGGAACCTGTAAATAGCTAGTTTGGTGGACCCTGCTGCTACCTTCATCTTTCCCTGACTCAGCAATGTAAATCAGTGATGAATATTCACCATGCCCCGCCCACCTAAGGGTATAGATCAAATTGGCACCTTCATCCCAAGCGCTTTCTCTGTGGTTCACTTCTGTGCCTAACGTGATGCAAATGTTGTGCATTTTTAAATGTGCATCTTTGTTTTAGGGTAAAAATAATGAATGTAAAAACCATGACTTTGACCAGGGAGATTGCTCAGTAGAATAAGCACTTGCCTGGCAAACGCAAGGGCCTGAGTTCAATTCTCAGTTCAAAAAAAAAAAAAAAAAAAAAAAAGACTTTTAAGCAAGTGAGCATCAAGCTTTCTTCTATAACTTTGCATGACAAATAAGTTGCCATGCATATTTCATTGTGAAAAACAAAGTCTAACGGAGCCATGAGGATTTGGGCTAGGAGCGCACATTACCTTGACATTCCTAAATTTTCCGTGTTAATAATTGTGCCAGCTTTGCAGGTTACTTTGAGGCAAAAATGCCAGGTGATTTTCAACACTGTTTCTTCATTTTGCTTGGTGTCTTTTGTTTTATATAAGCGGTTAAAAAAAAATGTATGTGACTGTGAAGCTCAGTGGTGGTGTGGTAAAAATAACACCAATTTAACCATCGATAGCATGTGAATGTACATATCAACTGTAGATTCAAGAAAATGCCTAAAGGTGTTGTCTTACTTATTTCTCTCATTGTTGAGATAAAATACCTGACACTCAAAGTTAAAGGAAAAAAATGTTATTGTATACTCACAGTCGGTAGAGGTTGCTTTTCACAGTTGGCTGGCACTGAGGCAGGGATGCCACGGGTGAGGAACATTGCAGAGGAGAATGAGTCCATGCTGGCAGAATACAGTGCAGTAGCAAGTGACCTCTTCTTTTCTGCCTTATAACATATCCAGGCTGCACACTCTTATCACAAGTATTACTCACATCCAGGGGGTGTGTTTCCTTCATCTACACTCAGAATTATACCAACTCACTCACAAATAAAAAAAATTAGAAAAGGAGATGTACAAGTTGCATCCCCAGATTTGATTTCACCCAAGGTAAGTACAAGGGGCAGTGAGGTGAACAATCTAAAAGCCACCCACCTGGACTCTCTCAAATGGTTGCAGCAAAAGAAATATAGATATAGATATAGATATAGATATAGATATAGATGGATAGATAGATAGATAGATAGATAGATAGATAGATGATGAGGCTCTAGAATAGACCAAATCAGGAATAATTTATCAGATAACTAGAGATATGGTGACCATCATGAAAGACATGCTTAATGACCTCACAGCAGATACGTAGAAAAAAAGTGGATAACCATTGGAAAATGATAGAAACTGAACACTGAACATAGCAAGGAAATGGAATCCATGAAACAGATACAAACAGATGTCCAGGACAGGACACATGCTATTGAAATTATACAAAGCAGAATGAGTCAATGTGAGAACTGAGTATCTGATACAGAAGACAGGATTTAAGTTAGCAAGCATGAAAAGAAAGATTTCTTAAAAACAGCCAAGTACCATGA
>NW_004524591.1:4677087-4683750 GCF_000260255.1 Octodon degus
ACAAACATTACTTAAAATAGCAAGACACCAAGAGAAATCAATCCAACAGCTGCAAGATGATGCAAAGATGAATAACATAAAAATGATCAGAGTCAAAGGAAAAGCAGGGCATAGTAAAATCAGCATAAATTACCTGTTAACAGAAGTAATGACAGAAAGTATTCTAAGCAGAGAGAAAGAATTGATATACAGGTAAGTGAGGCACTTGTAGAACTCTAACTACCCATGATCAAAAAACCTATACCAAGGTATATAATATTTGAAATATTTGATGCAAGAACAGAATATCAAAAGCTATTATGGAAAGGAAGCAAATCACCTACTAAATAAATCTATTAGAATCACAGCAGACTTCTTAAAACAAAGCTTCACATCTTCATATCCAGGAGACCTTGAAGCATTTCAATCCCTAAAAGAAAACAATCTTCACTCAAGGTTGACGTACCCCACAAAACTATCTTTCAAAATTGATGGAGAAACAAGATAATTTCATGACAAATAATACCTGTGACAATTCATGAACACCAGAACAACATTCTAAAGTGTTCCACAGGATATTTTAGAAGGAGACAATAAGGACTACAAGCCATGAAACTGAACAGAACATACCAGGCACAGCAAGAAATTAGGTGGTGATGGTGGGGAAATGAAATAAATAAAAATAACATGACAAGAATAAGTAGATATATATCAGTTATGACCATCATTGTTAATGGTCTCAAATCAGAAATCAAAAGAAAAAAGACTGGCAGAAGTGATCAAGAAGCAAAATCCAACAATATACTGCATACAAGAAACACATTTACTTACTTCAAAAATAGCTTCATTGACTACACATCAAAGGATGCAAAAAAATACTCAATCTGACAAGAATCATGAAAAAAGTATTTGCAAAGTGTGGATTTCAAGCCAAGACTGATTAAGAGAGGCAAAGAAGGCTCTATATCCTTATAAATGGAATGATCCAAGAAGAGTTAACAATAGCAAATATATATGCACCAAATAAAAAGCACCAAAATTTTGTGAAATGAATATTAAGGTACATGAAAAATGAAATAAGCACTGATACAATTGTAAAGGGAGAACTCAGTAGCTTACTGTCACTAATAATCAGATCAACTAAACAAATGTCAGTGAAGAAATATCAAAACTGAACTAAGCCTTGTAACAAGTGGACCTAGTATATGTATATAGTGTTCTATATAACATCAAAATGATCATTCTTGTCAGCTGCACATGGGACATTCTCCAAAAGAGATGAGAAGGCTGGGGAGATAGCTCAGTGGCATAAGTGGCTGCCTTGCAAGTGCCCAAGGTCCTGAGTACAATCCCTGGTATCACAAGAAAACAAAACAAAAGAGATGATGTACTAACTCTTAGAACATGCAGGAGTAAATACAAAGCAATTGAAAAGATTCCTTGAATACTATAGATCATAGTGCAGTGAAATTAAAAATAAACAGAAGATGAAACCACAAGAACCTTGTAAATACATGAAAATTAAATAACATGCACCTGAAAAAAACAATGGGTCATACATCAAATTAAAGAAGAAATTAGACAGCTTCTACACTAAATGATAATGCTTATATAACATACCAAAAATTATGAGGCATGATGAAAGCTTTCATACTGAACTTCAAATTTTTAGAAAAAGAAGAACAAGTCAAGTCAAAAGCTCATATAAGGGAGGAAATCATAAAGATTGAGCAAAAATTAATGCAATGGAAATTAAGAAAACAATACAAAACAATCAATAAATTGAAGAGTTGGCTCTTTGAAAGATTAAGTAAAACCCTTGGCCAATCTTATCGAAAAAGGAAATAAGAGCCTCAGATCAAAGCCATCAGGATTAAAAGGAATGAAATCACAATAGATCCTAAAAAAGCTCAGTATTTACTTCAAGAATCAGTATTCTAATAAGATGGAAAATCCTGAAGATATAAATAGTGTCCTAGATACACATTAATTAACAAAGCTGAATTAACAAGATATAAAAATTCTAAATAAACCAGTATTAGTGAATGAAATTTTGAATATAATTACAAATCTGCCAACAAAGGAAAATGCTGGTCCTGACAGTTCACTGCTAAATTATAAAAGAAATTTAGAGAACAATTTATGTCACTATTTCTCAAACACTTTAAAAAAATTGACAGGGAAACAATACCCTCAAATTCATACTGGAAAGCAAGCATTATCATGACACCAAAACAAGAGAAAGATCCAGTCAAAAAACACAACTACAGAACAAACTGCCTAACGAGCATTGATGCAAAAATCCTCAATGAAATAGTCACAAACAAATTCAGGAAATCACCATGATTATATACCATTTTGAAGTAGGATTCATCCCAAGAATGCAAGCATGTTTCAACATACCCAAATCAATAAATGCAGGACACTATACTAACAGAGATAAGGAAAATTTCCATATGATCATCTCAATAGGAGCAGTAAAAGCATTTGACAAAGCTCAGCATTCCCTCCAGATAAAATCCCTACAAAATAGATGGGCATTATTTCAGTCAGATGAAAGCTATCTATGACAAAACAATAACCAACATCATACTAAATAAACAAGAAAAACAAGAAAACTTCCGGAGTATGTGGGAGAGTTTCCGGCTACCCTGCACCAGTGGGACCTGCTTGTCCCAGCCCAGGAGCAGTGGTTGGACCCTCTTCCACCCCCTCGGGAGGCTGCCCACCACTCCGCAGCACCTCCCCTACCCTGCCTGCCCAGTAGGAATTTCTGCTTCATTCCAGTAACCCCCAGATCCAGTCCAAGCCCAGGCCCAGTGAGTATGTGGGAGAGCTTCTGGCTAAACTGTGCTGGCAGGACCTACTGGTCCCAACCCAGGTGAGTGTGGGTGACACCCCCTTTCACCCTCTTGGGATGCCCACATCACTCCTTAGTACCCCCCAAAACCCTGCCTACAGGATAGGAAATTCTGTCATATTCTGGGAACCCCCAGACCCAGTCCTAGTCCATGACCAGTGAGTGTGTGGGAGAGCTGCCTCTCCCCACTACTCCACCTTGTCCCCTCCAGACTCAGCTTAGGCCTGGCATAGAGGCCTGGGGTGAAACCCTGCAGCTGCAATCCCTGCAGAGAGTGTAGGGGACAGAACCACCCAACTAGTCCAGGAGCAGAACATCTTACCAGAGGGGCACGACAGATTCACCCCCAAGGGCAGCAACAGGAAGAAATTGAGCAGAGCAGGCAGGCCCAAGCCAGGCACAGCTGGAAAATTCCAAACTTTGCAGATCTACACCTGAACTTCAGTATGTGCTAAGGCTATAACTGCAACAAAGATCTACAACAAAGGTCAGAAGAGAGTGCTACATAAAATGACAACAAGAAGGAGCAAAATGCAATCTCAGACCCAAGCCCACCTAGAACAAATGCAGAGGACACTAACACAGAACATATTTGAAATCAAATTTGGAATTTATTGCTGAAAGCAATGAATCAACGGCTTCTGAAATAAAAAAAACAGCTGCAGAAAAGTGTAGAGGAACTCAGATTGGAAATGAAAAAACAAATCCCTGAATTAATAACATCTGCAGTAAAGAATCAAATGCAGAAACATATGGAGGAAACCGAATGCCCACCCAGAACAAGGGCAAAGGACACTAGCTCAGCTCAAATGTATGAATTAATAGCATCGATAGTAAATAAGCAACAGCAGAAATTCATAGAGGAACTCGAAGTGGAATTCTTTTCTACAAACTCAGCTCAAATGTACAAATTAATACCATCAATAATAAATAAGCAACAGCAGAAAGTTATAGACGTACTAAGAGTGGAATTCTTTTCTGAAATAAAAAAGAATTCTCAGAACTCATAGCATCTGAAGTAAAGAATCAACTACAGAAACATAGGGAGGAAACCCAATCTGAAAAATACACTGGAGTAAAAGAATTTATAACTGCTTCTAAAGAAGACATTGATAAAAAAAATAGAGGAAATTAGAAAAATGATGGATTCCTTGAATGAGAGATACAGGAAAGAAATAGATCGCATGAAGCAGAGTTAAAGAGATATAGAGGAAATTAAAATCTCAATCACAAGCTTGGAAAAACGTTTAAGTGAAAGTGAAGACAGAGTTTCAGATCTTGAAGATGTTGGTGCAGCTAGTGAAAAGGTAAGAAAGGATCTCTTAAAAACAACTAGGATACAGGGAAAAATAGTCCAACACCTGCAACATGATGCAAAGATGAGCAATGTGAGACTAACAGGCATTAATGAGAAAGAAGGAGTCAATACAAATGACATTAAAAAAATATTGGCAGAAGTAATAGCAGAAAACTTCCCAAATATGAGCAAAGAATCTGATATTCAGGTAACTGAAGCATACAGAACTCCAAGTAACCTCAACCCAATGAAAAACTCATTGAGACATATAATAGTCAACATCCCAGAAATTCAGCACAAGAATAATCTACCAAAAGCCACTAGAGAAAAGAAGCAGATCACATTAAAGGAAAACCCATCAGAATTACAGAATTCCTTCTCTTCACAAAACAAGAAGGCAAGAAGAGCATGGAGCAGAGTACTTCAAGTCCTCTATGAAAACAAATTCCAGTTCAGACTACTATACCCTGCAAAACTCTCTTTCAAGTTTGATAGAGAAGTGAAATACTTTCATGAAAAAGAATTTCATGATGACAAAGCCAACCCTACACAGACTACTGAAAGATGTTCTAGAGAGGGACCAAAATGATGAGAACTCCACAAATGAGATCAGAAGCAACCAACTAAGTAGGGCAAGCAATTAAACACAGGAGAAAAAGGAGTAAATGACAACAGGTAAATAACATGTCAATTGTAAGTCAATACATCTCAATTTTAACCATCAATGTAAATAGACTCAATTCACCAATTTAGAGAAAGAGACTGGCACAGTGGATTAGAAAACAAAATCAAACAATATTCTGTATTCAAGAAACACATTTAACTCATAAAGACATTCATAGGCTGAAAGTCAAAGGATGGAACAAAATACTACATGCCCCAGCACCTCAGAAAAAAGCAGGGGTAGCAATCCAATTCTCAGACAGTATCAACTTCAAAGCAACAATGATCAAGCAAAATAAAGAAGGCCACTATATATTGGTTAGGGTAAAAATTGAAGAGGAAGAGGTAAACTCATAAATATGTATGCATCAAACACGGGAGCACCCAACTATATAAAGCAAATATTAATGGACATGAAAAATTTAATATCCAATACCACAATCTTAACAGGAGACCTTGATACACCCTTATCCCTAAAGGATAGGTCAACCAGACAAAAACTTACCAAAGAAATAACAGAATGGAACCAGAGCTTGAAACAAATGTACTTCGTGGACATATACAGCATGTTCCACCCAAACACAGCTGAATACACATTTTATCAGCAGCATATGGGTCTTTTTCTAAAATAGACCACATACTATAGGTCATGCTTAAGTATATGTAAGAAAACAGAAATTATCCCATGCACATTATCTGACCACAGTGCAATGAAATTGGAAATAAATGACCAAAAAAAAAAAACACAGAAAAAAACCTAAAATACTGGAAAGTTATTATGCCCTACTCAGTAACCAATGGGACACAGATGAAATTAAACAAGAAATTCAACAATATCTACAATTCAATGAAAATTCAAGCGCAACTTATCGTAATTTATGGGATACGATGAAAGCAGATCTCAGAGGGAAATTCATAACTGTGAACTCACACATTACAAAAACAGAAGGGGAACAAATAAATACCCTAATGCTTCACCTTCAACAACTAGAAAAGGAAGAGCAAACCAAACCCAGAACCCAAGGACAGGAAGAAATCATAAAGATTAGAGAAGAAATTAATTCAATTGAGATGAAGAAAACAATTCAAAGAATTAAAAGAACAAAAAGCTGGTTCTTTGAAAGATAAAATAAAATTGATAAGCCCCTAGCTAACTTCATCAAAACGAGGAAAGAAAAAATTCAAATACAAGCAATAAGGAAGGAAAAGGGTGTAATTACTGCAGAACCGTGGAAATTCAGAAAATAATCAATAGCTACTTTGAGAATCTTTACTCTTGTAGACTAGAAGACACAGAAGAAATGGACAGATTCCTAGAGAGGTACAAATTTCCACAACTGAATCGACAAGATATAACCACTCTCAATAGCCCAATAACAGCCAATGAAATACTAAGTGTAATTAAAAACCAACCGACAAAGAAAAATCCAGATCCAGATGGATTCACAGCTGACTTTTACAAGAAATTTACAGAAGATGTTGTCCCTATACTTCTCAAACTCTTCCATGAAATTGAAAAGGAAGCAATCCTCACAATATCATTCCTGAAAGCAAGTATTATCCTGATACAAAACCAGGGAAAGATACAAGTAAGAAAGAGAGCTACAGGCCAATATCCCTCATGAACATAAAAGCCAAAATACTCAATAAAATCCTAGCAAATAGAATACAGCAAATCATCAAGGACATCATACACCACGACCAGGTAGGATTCAACCCAGGGATGCAAGGATGGTTCAATATTCAAAAACCTATAAATGTAATACACTATATCAATAGAGCAAAAACTAAAAACCACATGATCATCTCCATTGATGCAGAAAAGGCTTTTGACAAAGTCCAACACTCATTCATGTTCAAAGTC
>NW_004524591.1:4684817-4704309 GCF_000260255.1 Octodon degus
AAATTACCAACAAAGTGAAAAGGCAACCCACAAATTTGGAAAAAATCATGACAAATAAGTACTCAGACAAAGGTCTGCTCTCTGTAATTTATAAAGAACTAAAAAACACTAGACCCCCAAAATTTAAAGACCCAATCCAGAAATGGGCAACCGAGATGAACATTTGCTTCTCAGGATGAAATTAAAGAAGCAAATAAATATATGAAAAAAATGCTCCACATCACTAGCCATCCAGAAAATGCAAATTAAAACAACATTTAGATATCATCTCACCCCAGAAAGAATGGCTATGATAAAAAATCACCAAAAAACAAATGTTGGAGAGGCTGTGGGGAAAAAGGAACCCTTCTTCACTGCTGGTCCAAATGTAGACTGATGCAACCATTATGGAAATCAGTGTGGAGAATCCTTAGAAAAGTTGGACTGGAAATCCCATTTAAACCAGCTATTCCTCTACTGGGAATTTTTCTGGAGGATTTGAAAACATCATATCATAGTGATATATGTGTGCCTATGTTTATAGCAGCACAACTTGTGATAGGCAAATCTTGGAAACAACCAAGATGCCCATCACCTGAGGAATTGTTGAAAAAGATGTGGTATTTTTACACAATGGAGTACTATTCAGCTATTAAGAATGATAAACTGCAAGCCTTTATATTGAAGTGGATGCCACTTGAACATATACTCATAAGTGAAATAAATCAGACACACATGTGTAAATATTGTATAGTTTCCCTATTATAAGATCTCAAAAGAAGAAATACAAATAGAAGGGTATAATACAAGTAAAAGGAAAGCAGGATCTCGAGGACAAACTATTCAAAAGAGGGGAAGGAGAAGAGCTAGGAAACATGAATAAGTGAAGCCATACAGTTATATGTAGAAGATGGGCATGGCAATGACGCTGAGAATCTCCAGAAGATTTTTGAATCTAGCAGATAATTGGAAAGATTCTCACCCTGACTAACTATATATACTGATACCTGTGAACGCAGCAACTGCAGTGCAGAAAGTAATCTGTACTAGTAGTTTCATGCTTGGAGTGCCTGCCATTCTGGTCTTCTGAATACGGGCTGCTTGTCATGACATGCCAGTTGCTGCTGTGCAGTCTCTCAGGTAGATGATTGTTCAAAAAGAAGGGGGTGATGAATGAAGGCAAGAGATAGGAAGAGGAATGTTGTGGGACTGTCCTGCTTCAAGGTTGTATATGGTCAGATTTTTGGACTTATGTGTAAACATAAGAAGTATATAATTCTTTATGCCTATTTTTAAAAAATATATTCTAATTTTTAAATGTTTTTCATCATATTTTATAGGGGCTTAAAGTTCAACATATCAATACTTGATGAAAAATGCCTGTTCCATGTTATTTCTAAGATATTTGATATACAGACAGATAGTGAGGTTATGCTTAACAGCCTGGGTTGTATGACAATAACAATAAGCTTGTCTTCTGGATGGTTAACAACCTAATTTTGCAGACCAAAATTAGAATAAAAGAAGGGCCACAAGGAAAGCCAACATTTTGGCCCTAGCCTTCCAAGGTCAATTAAGACTCAGGTCATATGAAAACTTGCACTGTCACGTCATGTAACTCAGTAGTGTCCCAGATTTTCTGAGGAGTTTATGGGGCCAAAGAGGAAAGTGATCGATGATGTAGAGTATGCCTAAGGAGAGTCATATGGAGATAAAACACTCTCTCAGGCTTTCACAGAGAGCACATTGGCCAAGCAATGGCCGTGACTCATCCACATTGCTGACACTGACAAAGGTTCTACAATCTGAGGTACAGGATCTCAGGATAAATCCTGAGGGGATTTCACTGACCTTATCAGACACAAAAGCTACAAGTTTTGTTGCATCAGTCCTGCTTTACCTTGGTCTTAACCATCTGGCAGAAAAGTATAAAAATGAAGTAGAAGAAGTAAAGCCATGCTGCTAGGTTGAGCTGTAGTGGACTCAGGTCAAAAATTTCTGACATTGCCAGTGAAGCAGAAGACCCAATACTATTATGGACTACTGAAGTCTTTTAGAATATTTTGCTGAGTTTACACACCTATAATATTTAAGTGATGGAACTTAACAATAAAAGGGGATACAGATGGATGTCCATTTTGTATCTGTGTATTCAAAGTGGTTAGGATAGATATATAGTTTCATTCTCTTAATGAATAAAGGGATTTGTTCTAGTGGTGTTTGTAAATAGGATATCATGCCCACATCTTGTACAGCAATTAACCACTAGGAAGAATGTATGCAATGTGTTAATTATTGAAACTGTTCTACCAATTTGGTTTGAAACTGTCTCATTGCTATTTGTTTCTCAATAAAACTATGGAAAAAAATAAAAAAAATTAAATGCAAAAAAAAGAATACTTCCACTGTAAAATCATGAATAAGACAAGGATGTCCACTGTCACCATTCTTATTCAATGTTGTTCTGGAAATCTCAGCCAGAGCAATTAGATGTGAGAAAGAAATAAAAATAATAAACATAGGAAAGAAAGAAATTATTTTGTCATTATTCTGGGTTTCATGATATTCTAAACTGAAGACTTCCAATCCCTACCAAAATACCTCTATATTTAATAGCAAATTCAGTATCATAGCTGGATACAAAGTCATCAGTCAGAGATTTATACCATGCCTATACATAAGTAACAAACTCAATGAGAGAGTAGTTAGGGAAACAACACCTTTCACAATGCATAGAAGAAAATGAAATAGCTAACATTATATCTGACAAAGAAAATAAAATATCTCTGCCTTAAAAATTACAGTACTCGGAAAAAGGAAATTAATGAGGGTATCAGAAAATGGAGAAAGGGGAGATGGCTCAGTAGAATAAACGCTTGCCTGGCAAGTGCATGAGCCTGAGGTGAATCCTTGCCAAATAAATAAATGAAATTAAAAAATTAAATAAAATAAGAAAATGGAGAGATGTTACTTGCTCTTGGGTAGAAAAAATTAATATGAAAAATTCAGTATAATTCCAAAATTTTTATAAAGAGTTACTATTCTTCTAATCAAAATACCAATAGCATATCTCACAGTATTATACAAACAACTGTAAAATTTATTTGGCAACAGAAGAAATCCAGAGAAATTTGATTTTAGGCAACAAGGAAAATGCTGGAGGCATCACAATCTTTAACTTTAAAATATATTACAAAGCTACCATGATAAAAACAGCCTAGGGGATAAAACAGAACTGTGGATCAGTGGAACTGAACAAGGGTGCAAAAGTATCTCCTCTTTAAATTTGAAATGGAGACAAACACATTCACTAGAAGAAAAAAGGTCACTTTCATAAGCTCAAAAAACTGACTTTCCTCATGAGAGAGGAAAAACATTAGGCTCATGTTTCTCACTGTACACTAATTTAAACTTGGGAGGGATCAATGATCTAAATATTAAAAAAATATTAAATCTGATGAAAGATAGATTGCATAGAATTCTGAAAGACATTCACGTAGGTAAAGATTTTATGAACCTCACATTGACTGCAAGAGAAATATTACAAAGACTCAACAACTAGTACTTCATCTTATTAAAAAAATCCTTTATCACAACAAAAGAAATTATCAACAGAAAGAAAAGAACCCAAAAAATGGGGAAAAGTTTGTAAACTTTTTCCTCAGACAAAAGAATTATACTGAAAATATATAAAGAATTGTGGTAAAGAATCTACTGAAAGGGAAAGAACAACTAGGATGACAGAAAGGAAAAAAAGAAAAAGAAGAAAATGAAGAAGTATGTATGTTTATACATGGGATAGCTTGGATAATGTATTGCTGATTTCTACTGGTCTAGTGAACGGAAGAGTTAATCCTTATTTTTTTCTTCTTTTTAATTTCTTACCAATTTTGCATGCTCCTATCTGGTAATTTGATCAACTAATTTGAAGAAAACAATAGGTAGTATAATAACCATTGCTGGATTGGCCAGATAGCTCAGTAGACTAAAGTGCCTGCTTACGAAGGGTGCAATGGCCATGTTCCATCCTCAGAGTGCCGTTCTAGCCCCACCACCAGGGTGTGCTGAGAAGAGAAATGAGACTGGACGTGGTCGCACACACCTGTAATCCCATGCTTGGGTGGCTGAAAATAGAAGAATCACTACAGGTCCAATCTATGTAGTGAGACCCTGTAGACCCTATACTAAATACATTAAAAAATAAAAAGAAGTGATAACCATTGTGGAATTTCTATTATGTTGTTTAGTAAAATTTTGTACCTTTACAATTTTCTTTTTACTATTGTTATACTCTCTTAAAAATATAAAATAAAGAAAAAGAATTGAAAAAACTGGATGTCCCAAATTTTAAATCCCGATTAAAAAGTGGGCATCTGCAATAGATAGACACTGCTCAGATGACAAAGAAATTTCAAATAAATATATGGAAAAGTATTCATCATCACTAGACATTTGAGAGATACAAATGGAAACAATTCCAAGATTTCATCTTACTCCAGAAGTCTGTGTATTGTCATGAAACCAAGTAAATAACAAATGCCGTAGAGGTTGTGGAGAAAAATGAAGTCTACCCCTTTGCTGGTGGGAGTGCAGAATGGTGCAACCACTGTGCAAATCAGTGTGGAGATTACTCACAAAACTAACACTAGAGGTTTGATTCGACATAGTTATTCCCTTTTATGGATTCTTCCTGAAAGAATTAAAAGCATTATACCCCAGCAATGTATACACAACCATGTAAATAGCTATACAGTTGATAATACCTAAATCTTGGAAACAGCCCAAATGACTATCTGCTGATGAATATATATACAAACTATGTCTTATTAATGCAGTACAATAAAGAAGGATAAACTTGAGACATTTCTAGCTAAATGGATACACCTTAAGACCACACTCAAGTGAATTGGTAGAGCACATATGTGTAAATTCCACATTGTTTGGTGTGAAAAGCTGAAAGTGTAAAGATCAATACGTTTAACAGAGATTTGGAAATAGGAAGAAAATGTTTGAATGAGAAAAAGAAGAAACCAACAAGGAGTAGGAAAAGAAAGAGAATATAAAGAAGGAAGAGATGTTAGAGAGAGGAAAAAAATAGAAACAAAGCTTTTGTAAGTAAATGAGGAAGAGAGGTTGATGAAAAGAGAGAAAAGTAGGAAATAAGCAAACAAATATGTCAGGTGTGTATACAAATTCCCTGTAATAAATCTTATCATTACATATATCTAAAATATATTAATAAAATAAAAAAGTCCTAAAGAAGATATTTAGGCTAAACCAATCAGTGGACTAATTTATTAACCACACATTGTTAACGCCAGAACCACCTGCTGTAGACACATCCACTTCTGAAAACATCCAGCTTATGACTACATGAGGTTTTGGAGGATCTCAAGGTACAAGTAATAATAGGTGCTATGTGCAGAAAACAATTTTTTAAGATTTCATTAAAAATACCCTTTATTTTCTTACCATCAAAGTAGTATTTATCAGAGTTATACCTGCTTGAAAGATCTTTCTCATAAAAATCTTTCAGATAATTTATTTCTCTTCTTCACACCTGCTAAATGTATATTTGTCCTTCCTTAGCTATCAAGCTATCATTTTCAACACAGATCACTCTTTCCGTTTCATCTCATTACCTATTTGCTTATTATATACAAAAAAAAAAAAACAACCAAAGGTCTGGTTGGTGACTTCAGTCCATTTCTTAGGCAGGAGAAGTGATGGTGTTAGGAATGTCCACAACAGTTTGGAGAAATAGGACTTGTGAGGCCCCAGACCTTGCCGAGGGTCATAGGTTCTGAGAACAAAAAAGATTTAATATTCATGGACTTCTCTCTGTTTTCCCACTCACCCTATCCCAGTGCTCTCCTCAGTAAACCAAATTGTCTTAATCATATCTCAGAATAGACAATGGATAAAAATGATGATATTACACAACAACGAACTTGATGGTGAAAAGGCTGTAGCAAAGCTGGATGTGATGAAGTAATGAATGTCATAGAATTTAATAGAAATAGGTCTCCTTTTGTGAGTTGGAATGTCCATGTTAAGATCTGAAGAGTGTGTCTTATACAGCCATTAGAAAGAAAGAAAGAAAGAAAGAAAGAAAGAAAGAAAGAAAGAAAGAAAGAAAGAAAGAAAGAAAGAAAGAAAGAGTTCTACTGCCTGCCAAGAAGTAGAACAGTCAAAGGAAGTTTTGTCAAAAAAAGTGCTTCAATTAGAGTTCAGCACTCTAATACTCTGTAAAACAGCAACTACACCAGTATTTAACCTTAAATATACAAACCATACATATTTACAATACTGAAGAAAAACTTCCATTTGGTTCAACATATCACATGAGTAAGTAGGACTAGTAGCAACAGTAAATGGGATGAGATGAATTTAGGGGGAAAAGAAGAAGATCGCAGAAGTTTTAAGAGAAAAAATGAATAAATTATTTTAAGGAACAACTGGAGCCCAGTGTGGTGCCTATGTATAATTTCAGCATACTGGAAGGCCTAGACCAGGGGGTGGCAAATCTGAAGCCAGCCTGGGCAATGTAATGAGATCTTGTCTCAAAATTGAAAATGAGAAGAAAGAAAGAAAAAAGCCATCTCAATGAGAAGACACTAGGCTCCACCTCCAGCACTGCAAAAGTGAAAAATGAGAGCAATTACAATATATTAGATGGTATCACAGGCAGAAATTTATATCATGATTACACCCACTTATATCCATTTGCTATTTTTATCTACTCTCTGTAAAATAACAACAAAATAAGCCAAATTTTAAAAAATAGGCAAGAATTACAAAAAGAAAAAAGAAAAAAAAACCATGGAAAACATTACAAAAAGAGAAAGGGAATTGCTAATCCTGAAATCTATAGATTTTCACTTAGCATTTTATTTATTTTAGAATGTCTCTCCATGTGTATCAAATAAGACAATATCTGTCACTCTTAGAAGTATGAAGGGGAGAGCAGGATATTGGGAATTATTCAGAAAGGTGATGGCAGAAAACAGAAGTTGCCATGGGTTACTACTGTGTGATAATTTAAGTTTGATTTTGGAATCCACAGTGCTGATGGCTATAATACACTGGGAATGTACTGAGTGACACTAATTTGTACATTCAAGATGTTCACTTAAAATATTGTAAATTGTTCACTGAAGCTCCTCAAATTGGTAAACTTCAGATTGTGTATATTTCACCACAATTAAAAATAAAAGAAAGGATATGGTATACCTCAGTAGCTCCAGTGCCAATCTTGCAAACCTGAGGCCCCTGGCTTCTAGCCTCAGCAATATAAACATACAAACAGAAACCATAAACAAATAGAAGTAGTAAAAAAGGAGTCCGTGAAAATAAGTTACGGCAGAAAGTAAAAACCAGTGAGAGGACTACATTTAAAAAACAATAGCAATAGATTTAGCGTTGCAAGCATTCCTTGCTGTGCGGGCTGGAATGCTAAGGAGAGGAAAAGTGACTTTGCAAGAGCTACTTTGCAAGGTAACTGCTGCTGAACACGCTGCCCAAGAGAAGAAGAAAACTTTCTGAAGTCTCCAGTCTCATCAACCATTGACTTCCCTCTCCTGACTTACTGGGACCCAACTTTTGTGGGGCAGAGAGGATCAAGGGATTGAAGAGTATAGTTTTCAGGATTTAGTCCCTGAGGTATGAAGTAAATCAAAGAAGAAACAGAGAATATAGTTGGCAAAAGACAAGAAGAAACCACTGGTACAACAAACGTCACTGAACTCTGCAGCTGGGTATATTTCAAAGGATTAAAATCAAGAATATGAAGATTTAGAGAGATTGTGAAACATATTACAATCTGAAAAATCAAAATAAATATTCATCTGATAAATGACTACTGCAACCTCACACGATTAAAAACAAACCATTTTTTCTATCTTATCTCTATTGATCAGAGCTAATTTTATGCTTATCAAATAAATCATAACTTAAACTCAGGACCTTGTGCTTTCCAGGAAGGCTCAACTCCCGGGTCCTGACATAAGAATGATGCTTTTTACTGAAAGCAATTCTGCAGATTAAAAAAAAAAGAGAGAGAGACTGCACTGGCCCTGCACCCAGGCATCCTGAGCTGAGCTGGTAAATGAGTCCAGGGGTAGTAGTACATGCCTGTAATACCAGTGCCAGGGACACTGAAAACAGAAGGATCACTAGGAATCCAAGCTGTGAAGTGGACCCTGTACCAAATTCACAAAAAAATGAAAAAATAAAAAGATAAACTTTTGTCATCACGGAGTAGGTGGATTATAAGTTTCAAATTCAAATATGGTTTTATTAAGATAACATTTTATAGTCTTCAACGAAACTACATCTATTTTTTATAAGTTTGAGGTAAAGCATGTAATGTCCATGTGCCTACTAACAAATTATTCAGGAAAACCGGCAGAGTCAATTGTTGACAGCTAAATGTGGCAAAGAGAGATAAAGATCACTTTTTAAGTTCTCTATGGCGGATTTTTATGTGAAAATGCTGTTTTCAGATTCCTTGCTTGACAGAGACATAAAAAAATATAAGGAGAGAATAAAGGGTTACAGGATGAAAGAGTGCAACTCTACAGTGTAAAATCCAAATCATAGATTATGGACTTGGAAAGTCTAATGAAGAAAAAGACAATTATGATGGATGTCAGCAATATATATTTTAAATGTGAAGAGATTTAGGGTTGGTCTTCTCCTGTTTCTTATTGGAAGTTATGCTAATTAAGAGAAAACAAAACACTAGAATCTAGTTATTTTCTTAAGTTTACTTTTTATTTTTTTAATGTATTTAGTACAGGGTCTACAGGGTTTTACTATGTAGATCAGACTCATAGTGATTCTCCTCTTTTCAGCCTCCCAAACACTAGGATTACAGGCACACCACCATACCTAGTCTCAATCTCCATCTCAGCATGACCCCCCTTTTTTATACAATGACTATATTGATGCTGTTTAACATATTGAAAAGTATTGCAGGCCATGTTGGTCCTTTACCGATATACTATGTCAGTATTTAGGATGTCTTTTGTGACACAGTGTCTTGCTCAGGGTGAGAAAGAATTTATGCCATTTGTTTCTTCACTCAAGCATTCAAAGGACAATAGAGGTAACTAACACATAAAATAGATTTTAAGTCAAAAACTGTAAGAGGAGAAAAAGAGAGGCATTATATAAAGATAAAAAGTCAATTCTTCAGGAATATGTAGCAATGACAGGGCCGGCATGTCACTCCTGGGATTGAACCCTGGCTGCAATGGGTGGTAGCATATTGGCTTGACAGCTTTTAGGTACCTCAAATTGTTATTTGGATTTCTTTATTTTTCCCAGCACTGGGTTTGCACCTAAGACCCTCACAATGAACTGTGTCCCTAGCACTCCTTAAAAAATTTTTGAGACAGTCTTGTACATTGGCAAATTTCCTAGGCAGAGCTTGAACTAGCTGGGATCACAGGTGGGCAGCACCACACCCCCCTACTACTTTCTATTCTATCATCAAACTTTTCTTGGTAGTTTTCTAAAAATTATAATTCTGTGAAAGTACATAGGAGCAAGAGAGGCAAATCCATGACTTAAAAATCCAATTAATTAAGAAATGACCATCTCAGAAGATACTAAGTTCTCAACAAAATGTGATGAGACATCTTTGATTGATACAAATTTATTTGACCACTTTTCTTTCTATAACTATTGTGAAGTCAACCTTTTCT
Organism: Octodon degus; assembly: GCF_000260255.1. Taxonomy (NCBI): domain Eukaryota; kingdom Metazoa; phylum Chordata; class Mammalia; order Rodentia; family Octodontidae; genus Octodon; species Octodon degus. Next base: position 4,694,507 of record NW_004524591.1, read on the forward strand.
TGCTTTGCTACTGCTTCTCAAAGACTTTCTTCCACACTCTTAGCTTGCACATATTCACACCAGACAAGGAGGAGAAAACAATAAGTAGCTTTCAGAAGCAACAGCTGAGATCCAGAAACTATGGGTAGAAAAATTCTGCTTACAATGCTATGTGCTTTTTTATCCTTTTGTGGAGTCGGCCTTGTTTCAGAATTTTCAAAGACGTTTTCACTGGAACAGATGGAAGTAACATGGAGAGAGGCAAGAAGCTCGGACAAGCTTTCTTTCTTTCTTCTTCCCTATTTCTTCTTCATTTGAGGGACAGGTGTGTTGGAAGTACTTAAGCTACTGTCTACCAGTCTGTGACATGTCTAAGTAACATGCATGGATCGTGCTATGGCTAGATAGCATTGTGTGTGTCTCCCAAGACTTCATGTGTTGGAAACCTGTTCCTCATTGTGCAGCCGTGAGGTGATGAAACTTTAATAAGTGGGTGTCTACTGGGAGATGCTTATGCCATTAGGTAAGGAGCCCTTGCTAGTAATTAAGCTATTAAGGTATTAATTCAGGAATTATGGTAGTTCTAAAGAAAGTCTTGATTAGCTCACAAGACATTGTTATCTAAAAGCAGAAGCCTGGGCTGGAGAGATGGCTCAGTGGTCTAAAGCACCTACTTTGGAACAAGCTTGGCAAAGCACAGGGACCGCGGTTCAATCCCCCAGCACCACATGCCAGCCAGCCGCGCCCCCTGGTGGGCTGAGCTGGCCACACACACACACACACACACACACACACACACACACACACAAAATAAATGTTAAAAAATAAATAAATAAATAAATAAGTAAATAAAAATAAAAGCAGAAGCCTCTCTCTGAGTCCCTTAGTAGCGTCCTTATTTGCTTTCCTTACTGCATGCATCCTACATGTGACATTATCTGTCTTGAGCCCCCAGGCAGGACACAGCTGATGCTGGCTCCATTCCCTAGGACATCTAGAACTCTCTTCCAAATAAACCTCTTAACTTATAGTTGCCAATATCTGGCTTTTCCCTTATTGTAAGGAAAAATTGGACTAATATATTCAAGATAGGGAAAGAAATTTTTCTATGATTATTTATAGCTGGAATCTGTCCACATGAATCGACAAAGCTGAAAATTTGTTTTCAAAAGTAAGGTATGAGATAGTAGGAAAACTAAAGTTATGCTGCTATAAGAGTGAAATAAAGACAGAAATTAGGATGAACATTTCCATTGCAGGTAGAACATAGCTCTGGTTGTTCTATATACACACTAGGATGGCTTATCATTTAATGACTTGTGTCTTTATTAATAAATGTCAGGTATTTTTAAAAGAACTATGGATATATAAATTAATTACTTCACTAAATGACAGAAGTATCATCATCCTCCTTTTATATATGAGGAAACAGGAACACAGAGGTCAGATAACTAGTCTATATCACACAGGTATTAACTGGCATACCTGTGTGTTAATTTTTTTAATCTTGTATTTATATGGTACAGGGTCTCACTAAGCATCTCAGACGCATAGCGATCCTCCTGTCTCAAGCTCCCCAGTGCTGGGATTACAGGCATGGGCCACCATACCCAGTTTTAATGGCTGGCTCCATGTAGTGCCGGCACAGCAGGTGGTAAGCAGGATGGAACATGGGTCCTTGTACTTGCCAGGCAGGTGTTTAGACCACTGAGTTACCATCTGGCCCATACCTGAGGTTTAAATTCAGAAACTCTGGTTCTAGATCTGTATTTTTAGCTTGAATGCTAACCTCCTAACCCCCTTCATCCACACAACTTCATGAGATAATCCTGCTCGTCACTAACTACTAAAAGTGGTTACAACCTAGGGAGATATGGTGGTGACCCCCGAGGGGGGAAAAGTGCAATGTTGGAATTTACCAAAACCTGCATGTGAGGTTTAAGAAAGTTCTTGAAAAGGAGAATGTTATTAGGACTGATTGAAAACCAAGATAAAATAGTCTGAAACACATAGATGTGACAATATTTGAGAAAAAGAACTGAGTGGAGCTCAGATCATGAACTTCATGCGTTCTGCTGAAGACAGATCAATGTAGCCAAATCAGTTCGCCTGGGCCTGAGGATCATAAAATCAAGCTAAAAAACAATGGGTCAGTAGTTATGCTACTTTACATGGAAATCTATGCAATATAGAGGATATACCATGTGCGGTGTATGAGGATGCATGATTCCATTCTCAGTCTCCAACTCTGCGGGAACATCAAGTGCTGCACACCCCTTAAAAATAATTCTGTGGAAATTTGTGTATTTGTTTGAAAGTAGCATGATAGCTACATAATTTAGCTTTAATAGGTTGACATATTAATATGAGCTCAAAGCACCGTTGATATTAATGACTCAATCAGGGCTCAATTAATGACTCAATTAATTTATAGATTAATCAAGGTGTTTTGTAAACAATTTAACTCAATTCTCTCTATGTAGTCTTATGTTTCTTTGTTATCTTTCTGATATTAATCATATGAACACCTTGTTGAAATAAATAAAATATTAAAGAGGGGCTAGGGTGATAGCTCAGCAGTCTAAGCTCCTGCCTGGCAAGTACAAGGACCTGAGTTCAATTCCAAGTACTACATGAAATGCTGGTCCCAAAACCAGGCATGGTGGTGCACACCTATAATCCCAGAACTGGGGAGACTGAGAGAGGAGGGTCACCATGACTCTGAACTGCAAAGAAAGACCCTGAAATAAATATATTTTCTCCCTATTATAAGGACTTACAATTCTGTATATGGTTGGGTTTCTAAATTTCTTTGTAAAAATATGTAAATGCTTATTTCTACATTTATATAATTATTTTTCCTTCATATTCTGTAAGGACTTAAAGTTCAACATATCAATATATGATGGAAAATACCTGTTCTATGATATGCCCAAATGTTTGATATTTAGACAGATAGGGTAAATCGAACTGCATATATTGCAGGTTAATAGTTAGCTTCTCTTCTGGAGGGTTAACAACCTAAGTTAGCAGTTCAAAATTGGAGAAAAGGAAGGGCTGCAAGGTCAACCAACATTTTGGCCCTAGCCTTTCAAGGTCAGTGAAGACTCGGGACATAGGAGAACCTGTACTTTAACAACATGTAACTCAGTTGTGCTCCAAATTTTCTGATCAAGAAGATTATGGAGCCACAAAGCAGTGTGTTTGATGATGTAAAGTGAGCCTGGGAGAGTCACATGGAGAGAAAAAACATTTTCTCAAGCTTTCACGGAGAGCAATTTGGTCAAACAATGGCTGTGACTCATCCTCATGTCTGACACTGACAAAAGGATGTACAAAGGGTGGTACAAGGCTACAGGATAAATCCTGAGAGTACTTGGCTGACCTTATCAGATACAAAAGTTACATTTCTTGTTATATAGGTCTCACTATGTCTTGGTCTTAACCTTCCAACAGAAAAGTATAAAAACAAGGTATATAAAGTAAATCCATATTAATACCATGAGCTGTAAAAGGCTCAAATCAGTAACTTCTGAGGATAACTCAATATTATAGACTGCTAGACAGTTAGATTATTTAGATTGTTTGGTTGAATTCAAACATCTATAGTATTTAGATGCCAATAGAATCTTCACCTCTGACAGGACAAAAAAAAAGGATACAAAGGAAAGATCATTTTGTGTTTATATATACAAAATAGGATAAATTTATGGCCGCTTTCGCTTAATTCAATGAGAAGAAAGAGGTGTACTAACAGTGCTTGGACAGAAAATCCTGTCTGCTTCTTGTACTATGGATAACCACTAAGAAGATAACAATGTACAATGTATTGATTATCAAAACTATCCTATTGGGGGGCCAGGGAGATGGCTCAGTGGAATAAGCGGTTCCCTGGCAAGCGCAAGGGCCTGAGTTCAATCCCCGGTTCTGCCAAACAAACAAACAAACATACATACAAAGACTATCCTATTAATCATCTGTGAAACTGTCTCATTCATATTTATTTCTCAATAAAAAATAAATAAGTAATACTTTAAAAATTAGAGTATCATACTAGTTTTATCCTTAAATTTTGGCTAAGATGTACAAGAATAAGTTCTTCCTTATGTATATTTCTTCCATGCATTTGAAACTAATGCTTTCCCTTAAAATAGCTTGTTTTATCATCTTTCATATTAATTTGCCAATAAAAGGTAATTGTTGTTACTCAGAGAAACTTTAAAAAAGAACCATATTACCACTTAACAGGAAGGCAAAGTACATGGACGGGATAACGTAATAAAATAAATACCTGCTTATTAAATATATGCTAGCTTGTCAAGTATGCCATTCCATTCAGATTAAAGCTGCCATAGTTAATGAATAAACATATAGAATACTCAGTCAAATTTGAAATTTAGATAAACAAAGAAATAGAAATAGTTCTTGGTGTAAATACATTCCAGTACTGAAACATAGAAAAGAAAATATGCTTGGTATCTGAAAACGGAGATGCACTGGGCATCTGCATTTTATCTGACAAGACCTTTGGTGACCAGTACCATCTGGAAACAGTTACAAAAGGCAAAAGTGGATGTGGAGCCCCTTCTAGCCCAACAGGTTCTCTCAGAAACGGTTCCCCTCTCTGCTTCACTTTCCCTGCCACCTGGCACCTGAGCCGAGGTGCACCCAGTAAAGCAGAGCTAAGGCATCCTTTTATCCTACAGATGCGTGTAACTCATTCTTTCTGATGGTTAAAAACAAAATCAACATGAAATAAAAACTGTATGCAATATAAATGATTCTAATGTGCGTTAAAGTCATTGTACTTCCCATATTGTAGATTTCTAATAACTAGAGATGTGGCTCAATTGCTAACTTATTGTATATGACAAGCTTCAAGACCTTAGATTTTTGAGACTGAAGACACAATTACAGGAAAGGAAAGGACAAAGGAATAAAAACAATCTTCAATACATTCTGATCCTTGCAAGAAACTTTCACTTTTACATGTTGGTATTTAATCCTTGTTACATCAAAACGACTTTTACCTAAATGAGAAAACCAATTCAATGGAGTTAATGGATTTCGTTAGGCTATAAAACAAGGGACAATGAAATTAGAATTCAAACTGTCTTTATGTACTAAACATATGTGGTGCATCATACCAGCTGCATGTAAGTTCTGATCAGTCTTAACTGTCCACCATATTAAATACATGGAGCCTAAAGAATGAATATACTGAATGAGCAAACAATGAATATTTAATATTCTATCCTAGGAACATCAGTCAGTTCCCATCAGGAAAGGTAACTGTCCAGAGATACAATGTGCTCTCTTTGTTAAGACTGGCCAACACATTATACTATCTGTTAGCTAAGAGTAGGGAAGTTGCATAGGAGAGGACCTTTACTAAATGATGGTTTCCATGGGAAACTGAGGCTGTCATCTACTGACTTCACCTTGTGCACTCCTCTACCCTAGAAGAGAAAACATCCACTACAATGTGTGAAAGATAGAAGCGTTCAACGGACCCTTAAAAGTTTTTTTCCCCTTATTAGTTGAAAGTCAAGCCTTCAGTAAAAAATCAATAGAACCTGTGAATTGATCAAAACTAAATTTGACCTAGGTAGAAGGAGTAACTACTACTAGAACTTGGTATGTCTCAATGAGAGAAGTCAGAGGGCCTTATTTATGCAGTTGTATGGCTGAGGCAGCGATTTTTAGGTGAGTCTGGAAGGCTATAAACCTACTTGTTATTGGAAAACAAATTATGTGACAATGACATTTGAGTTGGAGAACAAATTTAGAGCTTAAGATTACACATGAGCCTTGGTAAAAACACATTATTCTTGGTAAATAAGTGCTTTTAGGTGTTTACATTCCCAACACTGCAGCCAGGTACATTGTGGAGTAAATGCCTTTGCTTGATCTCCATAGGGTTTGACATAGGGACAACAAGGAAAGAGCATGTTTAGTCTCAGTATTGTTTTGTGTAGATACAGAAAATTCCACATTTTAACACTTTTAAGGTCAGTAAGGCATTTTCTTCTACCTCTACCTTGACTGTTGACTATCCCTGTTGCTTACTGTATCCAAGGAGACATCCAGGACTGCTGTAGGTCTTAGTAAAATATTCTTAATTTTCTTCTCTCTGTAATTTGTAATGTTATTCTTTAGACCCAGCTTTGTTCATCATCAGAGGAATAATGTGAACAAGATGAAGTCTAGCTTTTGGGCTAGAGATGAACATAGATAATATCTGTCATTCAATTGTGGATTTGCCACATCAGCACATCTATCACAGGCAATGAACTATTCTGCATCCATTCTGTTCCAGACATGAAGGGTTTTGAGACACAAATCCCAGGCACAGATGCCTCAGCACTTAAAATAGATTGATTTCCCAATAAATCTATCATAAGTGAAAATAACACTGACCCAAATTGCATTTATTTTATCTAACTTACTCAAAATCATGGCAAGTAGTGCGGCATACTGTAGGGTATTAATAGTTTGCCCTCCTGCTTGCACAGCTCATGGGGAGCTGCCAGTCTCTGTGCTGACACAGATCAAGAGAGAGGACTGTAACACACATAACAAGTGCAGAAAGGATCCAACTTCCAGATTAACAGTGTTGTTTCTACCGAATGCCTGTTACTTTTGCACCATCACTAATTTGCAATTTTCTCTGTTACATTCTGGTTAACTCAGGATCCATTTCTACCAGTACATTGTTTTATTTCCTTATTCTAGCTTTTACATTTTTGTTTCTCTTAGGAGCTTAACTGCTTATGGTGAGTGGTAAAAAACTTAAAGTATCAATCTATTTATAAGTTGGGATGTGAGGGCTCATAGAATCTGGCAGGGGAAATTTGGAATGTCTAGGGAAACATCACAAGAAAGAGATATAGTTATTAAAAGTTGCATATTTCTATTGCTACATAATGTAATATTATACATTTAGTAGTATAAATTTAAATATCAACTTTTTACTTTTCCATAAGTTTTAAATCAAATTCTAGACAACATCAAAATCAGGTTTAGGGCAGACAGGCCACTTACCTGGAAGCTCTGGAAAGAATGAGTTTTCATGCTGATAAAGCCTGTTGGATGAATGCAGTTTCTTGAGATAAGATTTGAGGAACCAAAACTCAGCCATGTTATCTTTGACAAAGAAACCAAGGTAGCCTTTTTAATAAATGGTATTGAAAAACCTGACTTTCCATATGCCAAAGACTAAAATTAGACCGATATCTATCATCATGCACTAAAGGGATCAAAGATTTAAATATTAAAAGAGAAACACTAAATCTACTGGAGGAGAAAGTAGGTAGAAATCTTGAAGACACAGGGGTAGGAAGAGAGTTCTCGAACAAAACCAAACTACATGAGAGATACTTCAAAAAATCAACAGCTGGTATCTCATCATTTTAAAAAGATAGTACATCTCTTTCAATTTCATTGAAGAGTTTGAGTAAAGTTGGCACTAAAATTTTTCTAAATTTTTGTAGAATTCTGCCATAAATCCATTGGGACCTGGGCTTTTCTTTGTTAGTAGGCTTTTTATTACATTTTCAATTGTTTCTTGTTTTTGCATTATTCAGAGTTTGTATATCTTCTTGACTCAGCTTTGGCATTTCATATGTATCTATGAAACTGTCCAATTCCTCTGTATTTACCATCCTGTAAGAGCAAAGATTTTTGGAAGTAGATATTGATGATCTGAATTTCTCCAGGGTCTGTAGTGATTTAACCCTTTTCAATTTTTATTGCTTGAATTTGGGTTATTTCTCTTTCTGTTTTGATTAGGTTGGCTATTGCTTTACAAATTTTATTTATTCTTTCAGGGAACCAACTCAGATTCATTTAATCTTTTTATTGTTTTCTTCGTCTCTAACAAATTCTGCTCTAATCTTTATAATTTTCTGCCTTCTTTGGGCTTTGGGCTTGACTTGTTCTTCTTTTTCTAGGAGTTTTGCATTCAGCATAAGATTGTTTACTTTGGGAGGAGAGAAGAGGGAGTTGGGCAAAGAGATTTATCTATGTATGTAAGCAGGATGGTTTGCACAACTGTACTGTGAATTTCTGTTGGTCTATGAAAAGGTGCAGTTAATGCTTAATTTGTTTCATCTTTTTTTTCAATTGCTTGTACTTTTCTTCTTCTTAATTTCTTATGCATTTGTTTTTCATTCTTCCAATTTTATGGGCATTTATCTGGTAATATGAATAACTGGTTGGAAGACAACACTATGTATTACAAAAAATACTGTGAAATTCATACTATTTTATTAATTGAAATCTTGCATCACCTGCAAATTTTTTTTCTGTTTTAATTCTAATTTGTTTTTTTTTTTTTTTTTTTTTTTTTTTTTTTCGGAACCGGGGATTGAACTCAGACCCTTGCACTTGCCAGGGAAGCGCTTATTCCACTGAGCTATCTCCACGGCCCCTGTATTATTTTTTAAAAATAAAAAATCAAAATAAAATAAAAGACCTTGAAACCAAATAAATCACCAACAGAATAAAAAGAAAACTTATGAATTGGAAAAATGAATTTTGCCAACTGTACCACAGATAAAGGACTTTTATCTGGAACATATAAAAAATTAAATCATTTTTGGACCCCAAAGTTCAAAGATTCAGTGGATAAAGGACATCTGTGATGAGTATAAACTTCTCAGATGAAGAAATAAAAATGGCAAGAATCTGAAAGAGTAAATAAAATCTGAAATGGACAATAGAGACTGTGAAAGAAAATCTGTTCAAAGGGAAGGAACAACTGGGATGAGTAAAGGAAAAAAGAAAGGATGAAGGGCTGGCTCTCTCTCTCTCTCTCTCTACACACACACACACACACACACACACACACACACACACACACGATAGCTTGGATAATTGTACTGCTGATTTTTTCTGCTTCTATTGAAAAGAGAAGTGCTGTAATTTTTTTCTTCTCCTTTTTAATTTTTATGACTTTTTAAACCACTTTTACAGGCTTGTACCTATAATCTGAACAGCAAATTAGAAGATAACATTACGTACTATGACAACCATTGTTGAATTCCTATTTTTAATGAAATTCTATATTGTTATTTTTTTACTATTTTTATTTCCTTTAAAAAATAATTTTAAAAAATATGTGGCTCCAGTATTTTTGCTGCTGCTGTTTTCCAGCTTCTAGAGAACAAAACATCCGCACTCCTTATTGCATACCAACTTCTAGTATCAAGCTTCCAAGCAGTCTATACTGCAGTGTTCTCAAGCTTGGGCTTTTTGAATCTTCTTCATCTGTGATCAACCAGAGAAAGCAATTTATATTTAAGATGCTCTCATGATTAAAGTAGGTTCACCCAAATCTGTCTTTCTGATCTATTTGAAATCAAATATCTTGGCCAGATATAATCATGACAAAGCATTCCATGACAAAGCATTGACTTGGAATCTGAATATAAGGTCAGAAAATTTTGGAGACCCATTTTAAGATTCTGCCGTCCACATATGATCTCTTGTACTCAAGAGAAAAGAGAAGAGATTTGAAAATCACCCATTTCAGTGTTCTTTTAGACATTGAAAGCTGGATTCAAATTCTCATTTGGCCCACAGACAAGTATTTTCCAACTATAGAGTTGTAGAGAGCCATCCAAACAGCTCAGCGCCTTAAAGGGCAGGAGCTGCATCCCTGGGTCTGCTGTACCAGCCCTGCCCCCAGGGTGCACTGAGACTAAAATGGAGACTGAGGGTGGTGGCGCGCATCTGTAATCCCAGCTCTTGGGAGGCTGTAAACAGGCGGATCACTACGAGTCTGGTCTAGTAGCGAGAACCTGAACACCCTGTGGACCTTT
>NW_004524591.1:4704409-4718556 GCF_000260255.1 Octodon degus
AGGCGGATCACTACGAGTCTGGTCTAGTAGCGAGAACCTGAACACCCTGTGGACCTTTCCCCAAAAATACAAAAAAAAAAAAAAAAAAAAAAAAAGTTGTAGAGATGAAATTAGAGTTGGATATAACTTACTTTTTAAATCACAGCATTTGGTATCAAATTTTACTGGTAATATTTGTAGTCTTAAGACCAAACCTAGAGAAGGAATAAGAGATTTATGAGACTACTATATTCTGGCGATTGCAAAGATCCAATACCTCACCTTGGCATATGATGAGTCTAGAGACAAAACCAAACAAATTGATCAAGTGGATATCTAAATTACAAAGTATTTTATATAAAAGGAGTTAGGAGCATCTACTGATAGTCAATAAAATTGATATTGTGTCAGCACCCCCCTTCTTTTATTTATATTTAGTACAGTGTCTACAGGGTCTCACTACACAGGTTGGACTTGTAGTGATCATGCTGTTTTCAGCCTTCCAAGCACTAGGATAACAGGGGTGCACCACTACGCCCATTCTCAATCACTGTCTCAGTGTGCCCCAGGGGCAGGGGCAGCAAGGCATGCCAAGGATCGAACCCTGGTCCCTTTAGTCCCCTGAACTATCTGGCCAGCCCTAACCTTAAATATTTCTATGATTATCATCTTCTGCACTGTAGAATAAAATCTTCGGGGAAAATTTTATATAATATAAAGGAGAAAGAACAATTTACAAAAATATAAAGGAGAAAGAACAAGTCTAAGAAATCATATCACCTTGTAATTACTTAGCTGTATTGAAACAATAATATTTTTACTTTGTTATATTAGAAAAGTATAACAAAGGGCCTTGCAGATTAGCTCAGCTTTTTAAAGCACCTGCTTGGGCAAACCCAGTCAGGTGCAGAGGACCGCGGTTCCATCCCCAGCTCCACATGCTGCACCAGACCTGCCCTTAAGGAGCCCAAGCCAGGGGGAAAAAAAGAAAAGAAAAGTATGGCAAGTGGTTTTATGTATGGTGTCTATATGAGTAGATACTACTAAAATATCAGGCCTGCCTACTTAAAATACAAGATAGAATTTTAAATGGAAAAACAACACAATTGCTAAAAATTTGGGGAACAGGGTGGGGGTGAGAAGAAACAGACGAAAGAAGTTTCTTACATCACTTGAAAAGCACGTTTTATTATTTTGTATTTATAACTGAACAGACTGAAAAAAAGATCAAGATTAAAATAACTTTTTACTATGTTCAGACAGTGATAGATCTCAAGGGCTTGCTTTTACAAACCTCCGTACTAGCTCCGAATCATCAGCAAAATGAACATCTTTAAATTAAATCCAACAAGGTATCTTTTTGAAGTTGCATGTTAAACATTTATCAATGTTCCTTTGTTCTCCTAATAGCTAGAGCATTATTATTCTCCACAATCCTATTATTTTATCACCTGGAGACCCAGAAGAGCATCTGGTTAAAATTCACAGACCTTGTTTACACAGAAATCTTATTAGCTAGACAGGGGAAAAACTTAAATCTATTCAAGTCTACCTAGTTTATCCTCCGCTTGAGACTTGGAAAAAAATCTCTGTTTTTCTAATGTTGGCTTGCGGTGGGGAGTCACAGAGAGTGTAAGTGTCACTGGACGCTAAACTGAGATGAGTTTACAGAGATCCTGGTGGGAGGATTTAAAGGGAGATGCTACAGTTATCAGAATGTATGCCACCTACACTTCAAATTTTTACAACTTTTTTTAAAAATTTTATTTATTTGTGTGTGTGTGTGTGTGTGTGGCCAGCTCAGTCCGCCAGGGGGCGGGGCTGGCTGGCATGTGGTGCTGGGGGATTGAACCGTGGTCCCTGTGCTTTGCTAAGCTTGTTGTAAGTAGGTGCTTTAGACCACTGAGCCATCTCACCAGCCCCAAATTTTTACAAATTTTAAGTAGAGATACAAAGGCCATTGAGTCATTGATATAAGCAAGACTACTGACCAATATTAACAGTCATTAAACGACATAGAAATGCACCAACTCCAAGAATTCATGATCTGTAAACTTTTTAAAGCATAGAAAATTTCAAGCAAAATTAACCAGAGTTCTAGTCCACTTTTGACTCCTACACCCCTCTTTATTTGTACAACAGAATTTATTTTCTATTTTTGAATAATTTCCTGAATTTCTATTTTCCAACATATGGATTTTGGTATTATTTTAATACAGGATGTTTTATTCCAGACTAAACATAGTTTAAGTCATAAATAAAATATTCTTCTTTAAAAGACTCTCTTCTCTCCTGAGCTTGAAGTAATTTTCCATTGAAGTATTTTGTTCAGATATCTCAGTCAAACTTGAATCAGAGGCAAAGGGTATATGTATAAAAATATTTGTAATAATGAAGGGAAATAAAATGCATATTTATTTACAGTTGTATAAAAATACTTTAATGTATTTAAAATATATAACATGATAGGAAGAAAGGTTTTCAACATGTAAATTCTGTCCATCAACTTGATTTTTAGATTCAAGCTTATCTATTAAAATGTATTCAAATATTTTTAAAAAGGACTATCAAGACTTCTTGATATGTTTTTGAAAATTCTCACCCATACTTTTATTGTTGGTCTTCCAAAATATAACCTAAAAATTATTAATCTCTTTGTTCTATATTATACTTTTATGCAGTTAGATGATTTTAAAAAATTACAACCCCCCCCCATGCATCCATTAGGGTTTGTCCTGGGACAAAATCTAGTGAAGGAAAACAAACAAACCTCTTCATTCTATTGAAGTAATAGTTTACACCATAAATATACTGAAGGTGATATGAGAGATTATTTTACGTACTAATCATAATGTAGCATAGCAACTCATAAGTGAAAGAAATAAGTAATTTTAATACATTTTCTTTTTTTTAAACAACAGGGCTGAAAAAATTAAACTCTAAGGGCTGGGAATATAGCTCAATGGCATAAGCGCCTGCTGGGCAAGTGCAACATCCTGAGTTTGATCCCTGGCACCGCCAAAAAAGATAAATAAATAAACTATAAAAGAGCACTATAGAGAGTGAAACATTTAAAATAAAGATTAGTGTGTACTCCAAGGATGCAAATGTCAAGAGCAGATGATCACAGTCTTCCAAGTCCCTCAGGGAGTACTAGCCCTCTAGCAGATGAGACAGTTAGACGTCGGAAACATTCCATTGCAAAACTTTTGGTTCCTTTTTCTTCAACTGCAATACTTCATTGAAAGATGCCCTCACTGCCGATTCATCTGTTATTCCACCACATTGAACTTGTCAGCACTACTCCTCTTTGTCACCCCACCATGATTTGATATCAGGAATACTCCCTCTTCTCCTTTGACACTAGGAAACCCAAATACTGCCTAATTAAGCCTCAGTGATTCTTATTGATTGAGACGGAGTGAGAGGCTTGCAGCCTTCTAAATGAGCCCTAGCTTCACTATTAGCTCAGTAAGGAACAAAATAACAATCAACTTTCCTTTCCATTTTTTTTTCTTGATTCTTTCCCAACTTGGCAAGACAATCCACAACCCATGAGGCTCAGTAAAAATAAATCACCGTCACAGAGGTCCTGTGCTCTATAAATATTCAAACTGTAGAATCTTGAGCTTACAAATTGGAAGCGTTTCATATATACATCCTCAGTGCCCAGAATTGTGGATCGTTTTCACTGTTATTAAAAAGGCAGAAAATCTACAGTGATTACTCATGATAACTTAACCATCTTTCCTTTTAGTTAATTAAGAATGTTATTTAACTCTTAGGTAGAAGTCTAATTTGCGAATCCAGAAATAACTTAAATGCTTATACTTTCTCCCTTGCATGAGTACAGAAACCAGAGCTTAAAGAAAGGATAGAGAAGCAGAAGAGAATCCCCAGAAGAATTAAATAATAAGACTACATCTTATAGATCACCATCCCCGGACAATCAGACACTGCAAAAATGTTTCCATTGTTCATTTCCTTTATTTCACATACAGTGAAACTGTCCAATATGATCAAGAGATGTTTTGACATAGAAAATAAAAGTATTTTCCTAGAATATATCACTGATGGCATGTTTTAAAGCTGATTAAATGGCTCATCTGTTTCACCACAAGCCTCTACTTACCAAAGATCAAGAAATCATGCAACATTTCAGGCTGCATATTTAGGGATTAAGTTTGATTCCAGGATGATTACATATTCCTGCAATAGCTCTCTGTGGGAGCCGGTTTTACAAATAGTGTACAGTGATTTGTATAGATAAGCAGCTCCAAACAATAAGGGACATTAAGCACTTTATACAATGTACGTTAATTATAAGGTACATTAATAAAATTCATTTAACTAATGAATAAATTTATACTGTGACCTGTCATTAATTAAAACAGCTGTCTAAATGATGTTTCATATTTGACATTTTGGGGAAGCAGCAAAAAGATAAAACATTGTGTCTTATAATTATGAATTCAATAACTTTTTAAAAATTGCCATTAGATTTAATATGCAATGACTTAAAGAATATTTTCTAATTATGGTGCATTCTTCTCCAACAAAAGGGAGTGACTGTCAAACACAGCCTTCTCAAAATTTTTTGTAGCCCCCACACATCCACAGATTTTGTCATCTTGCCTCTCCTTCCCGTAGTAAGAAGGCCTTCCATGATAACTTATGTCCATGGTCTGGACCCAATATCTAACGGCTCCAGTGCATACCAGATTGAATGTAGCACTTTTTTCTTGGATCCGCGGCTTTTTGGAAAGATTTGAGATTCAATTCTTCCCTTCACCCTTCCACTTTTGTCCTTTCTGCTGAGAATTCTTTTCTCCTCTTAAAAGCTACTCTTCCAAGAAGGCTGTTCTGTTGTCTTTGTCCTACTTTCACTCTTCAAATAGAAGCCTCAGCCACAAATGCAAATGTATTTCCCAAGAGTCCCCTGAACTGGTGAGGTACGAAAGTACACTCCTTTGATCTTCTTTGCCTGTCAGTCCACTCACCTCTATGAAGCTGCAGCCATTGGCAGTGACGCTGTGCTTGAGATTCAGGTTCTTTGGATTCTATGATATTGTACTTTGGTGTTCTCCTCATCCTTTTATCTATTCACTTTCAAAGTTCTGCATGGGGAAATAAATATTTTAAATGTCAAAGCTACTGATAATCAAGGAAGTGAGATTTACAATATCACAGAAAATGTGCAATTTTGGGTATGGTTTGAGTTGATTCCTGAAAGGCTCATAGGTCAGAAGTTTGGTCTCCTATACGGGAATGTTGGAAAATGGTGGCATTTTTAAGCACAGGTGCCTAACAGATAATGGAAGGTAACTTTCATGGTACTAGGATGATTCTCTTGAAAGTTAGTTTTTGTGAATCATCCTCTTGCTTCTGGACCCCAACAGTCTGTTCTCCCCGTAGAGTGCAGTCTCATCACGATGTCACCTCTCATGTTGTGAGACAGCAGGAAGCCCTCATGAAAGAGTGAAGCAATAGCACTGCCCTGTCTTGGAGGCTGAGTCCCTACATCTGTGGGCTACATAAACCTCTTTTCTTTATATTCATCTATCCTCGGGTATTTTGTTCCAACAGAAGAAGAAAGTGAACCAAGATAATGAGTTTGTTATAAAATTCATGAGAAAAAATAATGCACATATTTCTTATGGGAAGAAGAACTGAGATAATAATTCATAAAGGAAAATTAGCAAAGTGTTCCAACTATAGAAGACACATAAGCTTTGACTAAATGTTATTCTATTATTAGAAATATAGACTAAAGAAAGGAATCATTAATATCTGAAATAGGGCCCAGGGAGATAGCTCTGTGGAATTAGTTGTTTGCCTGGAAAGCACAAGATCCTGAATTTGATCCCTGGTACCACCAAAAAAAAAAAAAAAAAAACTGAAATAGTTTATCCACACATTAGTCTCATAGTACTAGTTATACTAGAAAATCAATAAATAAGTTATATCACCAAATAGGAAAAAGACATAAAATTAGTCTCTCAAGAAAAAAGGAAATGTGTTAGTCATCCATTTAAAATGCTGCACATAATTGTATGCCCTACGTGCACAAAAAAATTCAAGCAACAATAGTGATTATAAAACTATAGCGATGGCCAGATATCCTAGCAGATTATAGCAGCTGCAAGCAGACGCAGGGACTGGGGGTTCAATCCCCCGGTTTAAGATTGGGTGTGGTGGTGCTCCCCTATAATCCCAGCACTTGGGATGCTGTGAACAGGAGGATCACTATGAGTCTGATCTATATAGCCAGACCCTGTAGACCTTGTAGACCCTTCCCTAAAAATACAGAAAAAAAATAGAACTATATATTTAATGTAACTTTATAAAAATAGTTTAAATACAAATACAAATGTCAGAAAGCTATAGCTCCAACTGGTGGCAATCTTTTCACCTGTTTAATGATAATTTTTAAGGTAGTAATTACAAAGAATTCTACAAGAAGCAAACATTGTTGTGCCAGAGGAGAATAACACATAGACTATTCCAATGTATTTGTGTTTGAATAAACTAAAATTGGCAGTGAATGTTCAAGTTGGAACTTTGAACACATTATTTTGGATGGATTTATTATTTCTCTTCAGTCAGATGTTTATCTGTTATAGAATAAGTACAGGTTGTCATTGTTGTAGTATAGAAAATAAGTATGTTAGAATAGATTAAATAGAATTTAGATGGCAAGGACTTTGAATTTGGATGCAAATTACTATTAGGTGAATACAGGTGTGTTAAGGAAGCTCTTAGCTCTATCTAGAACATGGAAGGCCATATAATGTCTTGAGAACCTTTCTTCTATCCCCTATGGTCAAAATTTTAGAGCTATTACTAAGCTAAGTTTAGAAAAAAATGAACACTTCAAGAGATTCCTGACACTGATCAAGGACACAGAATTTGAAAGTGGTGACACTCTACAGACATGGTCTTAGGGCCATTTCTAGCCCACAGCACTGGCTTTGTCCAGCAGAACAACAAGAAATGTTGCTGGATGACTCTGTCGATGATGCCAGAAGCCTGCTTTGCTGCTGTCAGACGTCTTGGCTTAGGAAAAACACAAAACCTTAAGTAAGGAAATAATGTGGTAGTTCTCCTTCTATAATGATGATTAATAGCACTGGGTTAAACATACCCTGCTTGGTTCTTCTATTCCCTAACATATTCTCAGGTTTTTCGTAACTTGGGAAGACACATCTTTCTACATCCTGAGAAAAGGTTAACCTAACAACTGAGTGTTGGTGAGCCTTATTTTCCAGCACTGAAGGAAATACAGAAGTCATTTATGGTCAACAAAGATACTCCAAGACGGTGGGAGCTGTACAATTAAAAAGGAATGGCCAGGGAACAAACAGGAACATTGCATGCCATAGAAAGCAAGAAAATAGAGATTATTTTTGAAGGAAGAGTTAATATTTAAATCTTGTGAAATTTTCATAGCTGCCAGCAAAAAATCTGAATAATGGCAATTTCATGTAGCAACTGGAAGGTGACTGCTGATTATGACGGAATCACAAGGATATTATAGGTTGAAAATGTGAGTGTAGCAATGACAAAATAGCTGATGAGCTTTTGCATGAAGGTGTAGGACTAAGATAAACGGTAGCTAAGTGAACACAGAAAAATGAAGACAAGGTCATTTAATTGAACAAGGTTCTCACAATTGGAATGTCTATGGGAAGACGCAAATTTGTTTCATAGAGTGCGTATTGTTTTAATATCATGGTTTTCCATCTAGCTTCTATTTACTGTATTAAAGAAGTTATTGTTTTAATTAGGATGAAAGAACATATTAAAAGATAATTCGGAAGCCTGAATTCTTTTTTCAAAGAAAAATTGAAGTTCAGCTGAAAGCAATTCCAAGCAAAGCATGGGAGACTGTGGTGCAATTGGAATCAAATCAGTGGAAATTCAGAAAGTGACATGGAGACAAAAAAAAAAAAAAAGGAATAGCAAGGAGTTGGTAGGATGTGGAGAGAAACTACATGTATTTCCCCACATTTCCTTGAGCCCCACTGGTGTCTGGGTGAGAGCTAGGAGACTCCCTTCTCCCAAAACATTTTTCCCATATGTGAAATCAGGAAAGAATTACGACTTAATATCATTGGTTTAATGGATTCTAAACCTTAGCTGGAGAGCTTTAGACTTACATTTGTTTTAGGAAGATGTCCAAAGAAAAATTTAAAATCTTGAGTTAGTATCTTTTGAAAAACAGCCTCTTACAAGGTTGCATCTGTCAGTATTTATGCTAGGCTAAAAGACAAGTGATTACATTCCACTTACGGATTTGTCCTCAGTCTTTTAGTAATTGTTGTTGAAGTCTTCAACAATTTAATATAATTGTGCTGTTACCACGATTTGTAAAATTATTAGCTAACACTCAGTATTCCTATTTGCTTACTGACCTTAGTTACCCTACTTGAACCCTGGGGGAGAATGCCTATGAAGTCCTGTTTCAAACCATCACAGCTTATTAACTTACTTAATGCTCAAGCTTGTTGTCAAAAGATATTTATTGGTGATTCCACTACTGCAGAAAGATTTTCAGATACCCCCATAGTGGCTACATGTCCTTGGTATGGAAGTCAGACTCATATACATGAAAAATGAAGGTACATGTTAAGTGAAATATGTGCTAATTATGAAAATTAATGATCTGTTTATTTTATACTAGGTAGAACCAAAGTCTGGTAGCATTCAAGCGTTCAGATTGTCTGATGGTTGGATAATATATTCCAGTAAGTAGAAAACTCAAAAGGAAACGAGCCTAAGCGGAAATTAAACCACGCGCACATGCTCATACACACAGACTGGTTTGTGTCACTGAATTGATTTGCAGGTATAAATCTAATGTTGCAGAAATTCCAGAAAAGGCCCCTCAAAACATTTGAAAAGATTAAGCTCTATAGTATGTTTAAGGTTAAAATGAGAAAGTGCAGTGTGATAAGTGTGTTAAAAATTTGTATCTGAATGTTTTAGCAGGAAAAAAAAGTGTTCTGGAGTCAATAAAGTTTATTAAAACATGTCCCTATGTGTCTTTGTGTCCAGAGAAGTTTTGCTTGAGTATATTAATATGATATTTGACAGCTTAATTAGAGTACTAGGTACTCCCGCCCGGCTCACAGCATGTCTCTTCCTTTGCAGTACTTTGCTGTCTCCACCAGCTACAAATGTGCTACAGTGGCCTTGTTTCTTTGCCCCATGGCCCACACATTGCACTGTGGATTTCTGACCAAATTCAAGGTAATCATACTCTGTCACATAAGTGATTTAGAATTTTGAACTTAGAGACAGAAATTTATACCAATCATGTACCAATCAGGAAAGTAAAAGTATATATTGGATAATTAAAACAAGAAGACTTGATAGAGAAAATTTGTTACATCTGTGATGAAAGAAAGAGCTTAGGAGCCAACTGCAGGGAAGTGAATCCATGCAGAAAGGAAGCCAACACCCCCGCGGCATGAAGGAGGAAAGGAAGGGCGGCATGCTTGGCCCCACTGGTGAACCACAGTGAGAAGTCCTGGGCCTAAGGGAAGAGATGACCTAAAGCCAGGCAAATGGTAGTATTCATAAATCTTTATTGAGGTGTCTTTATTGTCTACCAAGCATTCAGACCCATGGATTTCATAGTCCACACAAAAGGATGTAGGACAGCAATTACGGCTTTCTGGGAAGGCGGAATTACACACATTTGCAGGCATTTAGGAGTCAGAAACTTCAGTCCTTCTGAACAGCAGAGGAGCCGCCTGTTAGCACAGCTCTGCCCTACAACTTTATCCACATGGGTGCTAACACTGCCTCAACAAAGGCACATAACTTTCAGTGTCTCCTGCAGTGGAGATGTTATTTTTAAAACATAACAACTTATAGAAGAGCTCAAAATATGACAGCCATTGCCGATCTTTAGAGTTCATTCACAGTTCTTCCCATTCGGATGGAACTTCCCGATTGAGTCATTTTTTTGTATGAGCAATAGCAGTACTAAAGCACGACAGTACCATTGTTAGGTCTTTTCAGAGAATCAGAACCTGGAATTTAATTGAAGATCTGAATTCTATTTAGACAGTGAAGGGAGGTTAACTCTTTTACCCACGTCCAAGAATATCCCCCAAAATGCTGTGTAAAAGAAATTAGTAAGGACTGTGGAGAAAAGAAATGAAGGAAGGATAAGGAAGGCTATATGTTCATGGTGGCTACAAGGTATATAGGACATTCATGGGTGATGGACCAACTCTGAGATGGGCTGTGCGATTCCTAAATTCTGGTCCTTGTGCCTCTGGGACATTCTTTTCCACTGTGTATGGTGGAGTTTGTGATTTGTTTATCGATGATAGGACAGGGTGAAGGCTGAAGGTGTCACTTCTGTGATCAAATTGCATCCAGATTCACTGTTTTTCCATTTCTGGATTTTTGGAGAAAAGTCATCATGCTAGAAGGGTCTGTGTGAAGAAGAACTCATGGAACATTCCAGTGAGGCACTCACTCCAATACATCAAGAACGGAATGTTGCCAGCAACTCTGTAATCAAGGAAATGTACAATGTTCTATCTATCCATAGTCAAGCCTCAGATCTAATCATGGCCTGGTGGGAGCCATGGAAACTAGAAAACTGGGCAGAGGTGTGTAAGTGGGACCAGGTCTCAGTAGCTAAAGGAGACAAGCTACCCCAGTCTTGGGTTAAGCATCCTGACTGGTTAACATCAGCTATTAGTCACTAGGCAACCTTGTTTCAAGTATTACTAACTGTGCCAAGGTATAAGTAAATATCCATATTATTTCTGGGGGTGGGGGTCGTCTTGGCAACCAGGCAGATGAGTCTCCAGCTAACCAAGCTCTTGTCTTCTTTCCTGTCTTTTCCACATTCCTGCCACTGTTTCGCACTGGGTAGAACAGATCACACTGAGACCAACAGATCCTTCCAGCATCCCAGGCTGCTTATTTGTGGCCTTGCAGAGGGCCAGGCAAAGCCATTTCTTGTCTCCAAACCCATGAGACTGTAAGAAAAACCACGTGCTAATTTAGGTTGTTAAATTTGTCATGGTTTGTTATGCATTAATAAAAATTTAATATGTCTAAAATAGTTCTCAGGGCTGGAGATGTAGCGCAACAGAGCAGCACCTGCCTGGCAAGTACAAGGTCCTTGGTTCAATTTCAGGTGGAAAAAAAAAAAAAAAAAAGCAAATAGTTGTCAATCAAAAGGTGCTTAAATATCATGTGGTTCTCAGAATGAGGAACATTTAGGGCAAATGTAATATGGAGTGGAAAAATCCCCAAGGGGAATGTATTTGGAATATTCTAAGGCTAACAAGAAAATAGTTCAGTTGCAACCAAGTAAACAGGAAATGAGCGGTCAAACAAAGCAGAAAGTTACCTAGGGATTGAAGAGCTGCAGTAAAGACAGATTTTGAATGGAATGAAATGAAAAATGCTTTGAACAAATTAATAATCTATAATTGAAGAGCTTCATATTGGATGCTTATATTGGAAATAAATGAGGTTAAAATGGTAATAAAAGAGATCAAATTATTGTATCAAACAATATTATGAATGAAAGATGAGGGTTAGTACCAGACGAAGTGATAGCATACACGGTGCGAAATGGGCAGAGTTTGCTTACATTTTTAAGACTGCATCAACATCAATTCCAGAAGAAATGAATATATAAGAAAAAGAAGACTTTCAAATGGAAGAATTACATCAGTATTATGGTACCAATAGTTCAGAGAGTAGGCACAGCTGTGGGTACATGCAGATACAGAAAACCATGAGACTAGATAACCCCCTAACAGAGTGAATGAATCAAGCAGTAAGCCACATACTGAGAGTCTTGGAGCACCCCAAAGTCAAGCAAATCTAAGAAATCAGGGAATCAGTAAGATTGATAAAAGGGGGCCAGCGATTGAGAAAACCAAGAGATCATTTTGTACAGACAGTCAAGTGGATAGCTCAAGTCCAGGACGAGATTTGATTTCTTGACACGTGAATGTGAGTTTAAAAAACAGAATTCAGTGGAAGCCATTGATATATTTTGTAAGTATAGATTCAGATGTTTAGTAGTATCAGATTTGACAAACAAAAGATCACGATGTTAATTAAACAAAGATCACTTTGCTATTGCAGATTTATTGAGATGAAACAGATGACAACATAGAAAACTGAGAAAATGGGGAGTAAAGAGAGAACTGGTGGAGTGATATTTGCATACGGATGAGAAAAGGAAGGAGGGGTGCTCCCAAGGGAAAAGTCCGTGTAAAGACAATTCATTTGTCAGAACAGCAGTTGTCATTATGCAGCTACACTCATGTTGTAGCTGAGATCTTATCAAATTTCTTTCCCAGCTGATTAATTTTCTTAGACAAACAGGAAGTAATCCTCTTACATAAGAACACGGAAGAAGGCATGTTGTTGGCAGGTCAAGTAGAAGCTACAGGGATAGCACATATGAGTGGGAGAGGGCGAGAGATATCTGGCTGAGTTGAAAAACCTACTTACATTTCCAGAGCACGAACTTGAAGTGAGATGAGTCAGGGTAACGGGATGGCTTGTGTTCCCTGTCCACTGTCAGTGGGTCAGCCACAGACAAAGAAGAGGTAGGTACATGCAGTGATGTAAAGTGCCACGGCAAATTGTGCAGGAGGGTTGAGATTACATACAGTGTTGATCATAACGATTATCTGTTGGATTTAAACTGAGCAGTGCGAGAGGAACACACATGGTGTCTGAGGATAATTAATGAGTGAAAAAACTGCTTCACCAATTCAGTGACATGGCATAGTGGAAAAGATTGTTATGGTAGAGATACTAGAGATAAAGCCCCAAAATTGGAGGCAGTGGCCAGAAAATAAGACATAAAAATTTGCGCATTCAGAGTTTGACAGTTACTGGTCAAATAATATACTTTTTCTTTTTTGATACTGGGGATTGAACTCAGGACTTTGCACTTGCCAGGCAAGCACGTAGGCTGCTGAGCTAGCTCTCCAGCCCTAAGATGCTTTATATGTCCCTAAAAAAGTGAGTTTCAAGGAGGAATAGGAATGGATCATCACAGGGAAGCAGGCTAGAGTCTTGAAAAGAAAAAAATTTCATGTATAATAAAAAATCCAGAGTTAAAAATAGTTGAAAGTAGAATATATATGTCCAGCAGACTTTGAAAGAGGAAATGAAACAGTGTGTTCTGGTCGCCTCTAGACAGGCGTGCGCATGTGTGTGTGTGTGTGTGTGTGTGTGTGTGTACCCATGCGCATGCACAGGAGGCTGTTGATTGATGTACTCTTATGGAATAGATTGAAGCCGAGTGATTTTGTGGGTGGAGGGGTTAGTAGGCCTAAGGTATCAGCAGTGAGAATGCAAACCATTTAATTCACCCTAAGCGAAGGGTTCAAAAAGGATATGAGAACAAAAGCCACCACCCTAGACGGCATTGACAAACCAGAGGCCCATAGGGATACAGGCTTTGCTTAGGCCAAGACAGGCCAAGAAAGAACGTTCAGAAGGGCTTGCTTTGATATCCCATCTCACAGAGTCCCTGTTACCCAATAACTCATTCTGCATAGCACAATAGAGCCATAGTTTTGTATATAGAGAAAAAGAGTGTGATTGTGGCAACCCTTCTTCAGATCACCTTAATGGCTTCAAATTCCATGAGGATGAAGTCCAAAAGTCCCATCTGGCATTTGGTTGCAATTTGAACCTCAGCTCCCTCCGCATCACCCATTCCGCCGCACATGCTGATCCCTCTCAGTGACTTCAAGGCTCCTGGAGCACCAGCCGTGTTCGCCTGCCTTCCACTCTCCACACACAGACTTTCCCTTCCTGAAATCTCTTGTGTCACGCTCTTGTTCTGCAATTAAGTGAAGCACCTTGCTTCATGGGCAAAACCCCTTCCATTTCTGGTGACAAAATGGATCATGGAGCTGCCAGAAGTTTTCCTTTGTTCTCCCAATCCAGGCCACATTTCCTCTCATATCCTTCTAGAACAACATGTACCTTTCCATTCACATCACCTCCCTGAGCAACCCTTAAATTCCGTGCACAGATATGACACCCAACATGCTTCTTTTTGTCAATCTAGTAATGAACAACTCTTCAAGTGATAGATTCTTTATTTTTTTTTTATTTTTTATATTTTTTTTCTTCAAAGTTTTATTGATAAACAG
>NW_004524591.1:4722157-4746403 GCF_000260255.1 Octodon degus
TCCAATTTTCTGTAGGACTTTGAACATGAATGAGTGTTGGACTTTGTCAAAAGCCTTTTCTGCATCAATGGAGATGATCATGTGGTTTTTAATTTTGGCTCTATTGACATAGTGTATTACATTGATAGATTTTCGAATATTGAACTATCCTTGCATCCCTGGGATGAATCCTACCTGGTCATGGTGTATGATCTTCTTGATGATTTGCTGTAAGTGATAGATTCTTTGAAAAAAAATCATTGTAGAATGTATGAATGGCCGATGGACAACACACCAGCATATTAGTTGAAAGAAAGAGAAATATCAGAAAGTGAGAAACAATTTGCAAAGCTTCCAGCTTATTTACAATTAAGTTAGTACCACAAATACAGATAATAGTGATTTTTAACTTGTTCATAAAGCAATAATAGTCCTCATAGAAAAAAATGGATCACATAAATTCTAGGATGATGTCACACAAGTCAAAACTGTTTAATTTTCTTTTACCAAAGCAATCCTGGTGGAGACATAAAGATATTTGTTTTGTTTTGCTTCAGTACTTTTTTAAAGATGAAGGCTCTTTATGTTTCTCGCACTAAAGGAAGAATCATGGGTTCAAATGATTCAGAAGCCTCCAGCTTTTGAATTGGTGGAAACTAGGTACATGCCACCAAGCCTGGCTAAAAGTCGTACATTTATATTTCTAAGATAATCATATTTTAAAGACAGGAATGGTAAAAGCGATTGCCTTGGACATTGAATATTTTTTGGCTAGTGTTGTTTTTCGCTTGAATTTTACTTTTCAAAGAATGCTTCATGGCGGTCTATGCGCCTACCTGGCAAGTGCAAGGTCTGACTTCCTTAGCTCCACATTACACCGTGGTGTGCCGGCCCCGCCCCAGGCACACTGGGCCAGCTACCAGCAGAGGGCGCAGTGGTGCACATTGTGGTCCTAGCGCTTTGGAGGCTGAGACAGCAGGAACTCTGTGAGTCCAAGCTCTGCAGAGAGATCTTGTACCAAATAAATAAATGAACAAATAAATTTTAAGAATGCTTTGTGTCGCAATACTGAAAATTCCTGAGCACAAAAGAAATGAAAAATTCTCCAAATTATGTAAGTCTTCTGACTATACTGACTACATACACAATGTGGACAAATACCTAAATGGTTACCTATTGCTAACAACGCATCTTTAGCATGTAGATTCTTATAGAATCCTAATATTAAGATAGGAACTGAATATCTTCATGGAGATATTGTAATCTCTTGGTTCTATTATTATAAAATCAAGTTATAGGATTACTGTATTGAAATACTAATTATTTTATGCTCTTTGATTAATGAATTTAACTAAGCCTAAAACATAATGGTTTTTAATTTTCCCTTCCATGGTTATAAAAACAGTTTCTCTAGGGCACATAAATTCTTAAGACTATCTAATGTAAGAAGAATACCAGACTTAAAGAATATTGTATTTTATTTATAGACATAATTTACCCAAATTTCTATCTTTGAAAGAAGTATGTAATACAAACACCAATTAACTAAAAACCTGAGAGAAAGAGGGAAGGAAAAACAGAGAAGGAAGTATTCAATGACTTTTTTATGTAAATATGACTTTTAGAAACTTCTTTGGACAACTGTGGTGGGCAGTGGGTATTACGACCCACTTAATAATTTATGCTAAAACATAAAGCTTCTGGTTAGCGCCACACCCAATCACATATCCAAAGCACATTTTTTTGGAGTCTTTCTTTGTAGTTAACCAAAACTGTATTTAAATAATCTGTTTAGCATAATACGAAAACTCTAAATAATAAAATAAAAACATATGATTCTCCATTCATTATTAAATTTATAATATTCCTAACCAGATGGCCATCTTATAGCAGACTGCACATGCTGTTCACATAAACTCCTAGTATCCAGGTGATTTTTTAGAGTAACGTTTTGTGACAGTTAAGTTCTCAATTTTCATTATAAGACAGCATGTTCCTATTTCTGATTTTGGAGCACACAATCTGTAATAAAAACTTAAAAGGGATTTGCACCTCTTATGGAAGCAAAGATAATTGTACTCCTTCAAAATTTGAAATATTACATTTTTCTCTTTTACTTTCTTTTATTTTATGATGTTAAAATTGGCTACATGATAGTACCTTACTAATTCAAAACATGTATTTCAACGTATTGTTCTGCAGAGGTAGTTTTGAAAGTGTTACAAATTGGTATGCTTCCTTGGTACATCTTCTGTAAATTTATTTGTTTTTAACAAAAACCTGATCATGACATGAATACATTTTAGGAATTTCCTGGGGCATTTCTTAATTTCTTAATGACATGAAGACTAAAACAAAAATGAAATTCTAAGAAGAAATATTGTCATTCAGTTTCTTTCCCCGCAGAAATAAATAAGACAGTGAAGCAAAGAAACAGAAACTTTAAAAATAATAAAATTAAATGAAGCTTGAAATTTCAAAAAAGAGCAGCAGACATTATTTTAAGATCATATTCATTAACTTTGAATGCATATAGAATCATCATAAAGCAGTCTTTAAAAATCAATACACTTGGCAAATAAATACAGAAAAGTTGAGAGAATTCTTACTCCTTCAATCACACATTATGATCCAGTCAAAATGATCCAAAGTCAATTTTTTTATAATGAAATAATTGGTATGTATTCCTTCTTAAATTATCTTCAGTGAGACCAACGTAATGGATAACCTCAGCCAAAATATAATGCAAATTTAATTTAAAACAAGTGCATCGTTCATTACTTTATCACCAATATTTTTTTCTGTGGTATTAGTTAAAATCAAATGCAATAAAGTCAACTTAAGAATTCTTGGTTTAATACAAAGTATTATTTCTATGACCATTAAAATTATAACTTTAATTAATTTCCAAGAGGCAATTATTATGAAAGATTCCATCCTTATAGCTATCTGAGATTAAGTTTTTACTAAATAGAATCTTTTCTTCTGGTCAGACATTGGTGTCTCTCTCCATCTGGCTGACTATTGATTCTCGTTATATTTGTCCTTGGCTCCATATTCATCAGTTTCAAATTCTTTCCCAGGAGTTCCCTATTTCATAAAAATATCCTGGAGAGATTTACAAAGCAGATGCAAACATTTTAAAATATAGGAATTTTTCTTTCATGAGTTTTTTTTTTTAAAGAAAATCTCACTGTTAAAAAATAATACAAATAAAATACTTTATAGATCCTTTAAATCAACCAAAATTAAAATTTTAGAAATTTGGACACAGTTTTGATATCTGATTGATTAACCAATATTACACAATGGTACAGCAAGTACATAAAGAAGCAAATCTTCCACTAAATAAAGCCAGTATAATCTCAAACTAACAGTCACATTCTGCAGTTACATAGATGAAGGAATTTCTGTCTAAAATCTCAATATAATTCATAATATCCTGCATTGCTTTTGCTAAAATAGTCATCACTAGAGTGAGAACATTAAAAAAAAGGTGCTTTCGTTGACCTCCAGATAAAAATGCTCTGTTACAACAAGTATTCACTCTGTTTCAGAGAATTGCAGTAGGTTGGAGGTTGCTCTTCATCGAGAAACAAAAAATCTCTTGAGAGTTAGAAAAAATATTTATAAAACTTGCTAACTATTTTATGTGTTAGAGCTAAGTCTAATTTCTTATTTAGAAAAAAATGCTATTTTTTAGTTATTTCTTTTTTGTTTCTGGGGAAAGGGCACTACGGATAATTACGATGAGTCACTGCCTAGGCTGAAATGTGTTCTACACGTCGATCTGAAGAAAGATTGGACCACTTTAAATGAAGTGCAAAAAGTATTTTCAAACATGAAAGAAACTGGTTTTCTTCCCTGCTTTCTTTCATTATTATATGGTGGGGTGTGTGTGTGTGTGTGTGTGTGTGTGTGTGTGTGTGTGTGTGTGGAGTCAATCTAGGGCCCAGAACATACAAAGCAAGTGCTCTACAATCAAGCTACCTCCCTCATTTGTAAAGTGAATTTCTGATGTGCTAAAAAAAAAGGGAAACAATTCATAGGTAAAAAGGGCATCTATTTTTCTTAAATATTGTATGTATAGTCAAGATAGTTATTTAGGTACAAACTGGATACCACAAGTCATAACGACTTACGCATTTTCCAAATCCACTTCTCATTAGATGGTTCATTATGCTACCATATTTTCTACATATTTGAGCATAATTTTTCTTCCTATTTTAACCAATAAGAAAAACTAGGAAATAAAAATGAGTACCCATGCCTGTGCAAAAAGAATTTTCAAACGTGAAAGAAACTGGTTTTCTTCCCTGCTTTCTTTCATTATTATATGGTGTGTGTGTGTGTGTGTGTGTGTGTGTGTACAGAAATCAGAAATATTTAAGAAGACTGATTAAACAAACTGATGCAAAAACTTGTAGTAGAATGGATGAAAACATTCTCTCAGGTTTTCACTGAGAGAAAATTGGTCAAGCAATGGCCATAACTCATCCACGTGGCTGACACTCACAAAGGATCTTACAAACTGAGGTACAGGGCTTCAGGGTAAATCTTGAGGGAATTTGACTGACCTTGTCAGATACAAAAGTTACATTTCTTGTTATGTAGGTCTTGCTTTACCACCCAGCAGAACATTATAAAAACAAGGTATAAAAAGTAAGGCCATATTAATACGCTGAGCCGTAAAAAGCACAAGTCAACAACTTCTGACATTGCCAGTCCTGTGGATAATCCATTATTATGGACTACTGGGCTGTACTGGAATATTTTGCTGAATTCACACACCTACAGTACTTAAATGACAATGGAATACCCTTCTCTGACAAAACTAAACAGAAAAGGGGATAAAAAGAGATGCAAATGAAAGACCATTTTGTATCTGTATATTCAAAATAATTAGGATAGATATATAGCTACTTTCTCTTAATTCAATGAATAGAAAGATTTGTTCTAATAGTGTTTGTGGACAGGATATCATTTCTGCATCTTATACTATGAATAACCACTAAGAAGACAATATGCAATGTATTAATTATTGAAACTGTCCTATTAATCAGTTTTGAAACTGTCTCATTGCTATTTGTTTCTCAATAAAACTATTTTTAAAAAAGAATGGAAAGTCTAAATTTCATGACATTCTTTCTAGAATGCTAACGGAGTATACTCCAAAGCATTATGAATGTTTTGAGACCTAAGGCCTATACTTAAGTATTATGCTTGTACCTTGATGTTCCCCAGAGCCTCATGTGGTCATACAAAGGGCTTTCTGGAGGTGGCTCAATCTAGTGAGTGTGATGCTAGGATCAAGGATTGAATTCTGGCATTGATTTACTGTTTAATGCTAGGGTTTAGGGCATGAGTGATAAGCCCAGATATGAGAGCCAGAAAGAGGGCTGCTGTGGTAGATGCTTTTCCCTTGTCCCTTGCTGCTTCTTTGTAGTTTCACAGCTTTGTGGCCCTCTGTCAGGCCACCCAGCCTTGCAGCCAACTGATTATGAGCTGAACTCCCTACGAACTGTGAGCCAAGATAAGCCCCTTCCCCTTCAACTTTGAGTGACATATGTTTTGTCTCAGCAATGAGAAAAGTAATGAAGCAACCATCTAAGTTTGTAACGATACTGAATAATACTGGAGGCAATTATATATAACATAATAATTGAGTTCTTAAATTGTACTCCAAATTAAGTTTATGAGTTATTCACCTAAAGGCCAGGCCAAGTATTTATTGAACACCTAACACGGGTCCCAAATATAGGCTGCATGGTCATGAAGCACTCTTCGTTTGTTAGTGAAAGAATAGATATAATTGTGCTCTGAAGTTTTTGACTTTAATCTGTAACTACACTGTTTCCCTGTTAGAATCATCAATTATTCTTGAAGCAGTGATATAGGAACAAAAATCACGCTAACCTCATGAAATTGTCATATGTATAAGAGTATGGATCCAGATTGATTTCTGCCTTTCTCTAAGCAGCTGACTTTGAATTTTTCCTTCTTACTCAAGACCGTTTTTCTAACCTCCTCAGTCTCTCACTCTCACCACTCCCAATCCCTGTGGTCATCAGCTAGAAGTCAAAGTCTCTTCTAGAGTCTATGAAATAGGCACCTACTAGCTGTTATAAAATACTTAGGAGAGCCGGGAAATATATTAGTTTAGTGTGAGTCTGTCAGGCAATGACAGTAAAAAACAGTAAACTCATTTCTTTCTTTTTCTATTTTTTTTTTCATTTAACACATGGTGTGCAAGGTCTATAAGATCTGACTACATAGATTGGACTCATTTCTTAGTAACTACTATTTTTAATTAAGCTCTTCTGAAAGATGAAACATAAGCAGAAACTAATCTACAGCAACAAAAGCTTGAAAATAAGATAACTCAGGCACCAGTTCTCATGACTTCAATTACACAAGTGTTCCATACTTGATATTCCCATGACTCAGCCATTAATAATGTTCTCTTCCCATGAGATAGAGAAAATTTCATTACATTATGTGCCCGGTTCCTATGTAAAACACAGTGGATGAGATTTTTCCCTTGTGTCACAAATGATTTGAGTTAGCTTATGAGCACTAAAGATCAGAAAAAAAATGTTAAGTCTATAGACTCCAATTTAAAAATGAATTGCAGCAATTTAGTCCAATGCACTGAGAACCTGCCTTTGGTATGCACACTTATATGAAAATCTCGGAATGGTTAAAAGCCATTCCATTAATTTGCCAATGATGTATGTACAATGACACAGTGAGTAATTTGGATACATTTAACTTATCTAAAAATAACTTTTAATTATGCAAAATTGAGCTCTTTAAAATAACATATCATTGTGTCTTTAATGTAAACAAGGTGTTCCTCAGAATCACTATATTTGCATTAAATTATTGACAATGGATTATTGTCATTTTGCTTTTTTTTCATATTTAGTACAGGTTCTCACAACACAGTTTGGACTCATAGTGATCCTCCTGTCTCAGCCTCCTGAGCACTGGGATTACAGGCGTGAACCACCATGCCCTGTCTCAGTGGCTGGCTCACTGGGGACAGTGCTGGAGTGCTATGTGGTGCCAGGGATTGAACCCTATTCCCTGCATTTGCCCTACCAGGTGCTTTGTCCACTGAACTATCTCACTAGCCCTGATTATTGGCATTTTGAATCAACCAGTAGTTAAGTGCCTGTAATATATATCTCTCTATATAAATATATTTTTTCTAGATGCTGTGAAAATCTTCACTCTTAGGAATACTAGTTTCCTTACTGTCAATTTCTAAATAATAATAATTTTTGAAAAATTAAAATATAATTTTGATTAAATTCTGTTATGTTAGTACACATACATTTAGTAAAGGTTTTTGAACAAAGTCTGTGCTAGTCTTCAAATTTTCCTTAATTTTAAAGCTTCACAAATAAAATTGCAATATTCAGTTCTCGACAATCAAGTATACATGATCGGTAAAATAACGTTGGTGTCGGCATTCATTATCCTGGGCGATTCTGCCAACATGATTGGCCTCGGAGAAAAGCACAAATTGCTCATTCGTTTTATGCTTTGTTTCTCTTGAGTAGGAAAAGATGAACAAGCATCCGTGAAGTAATCAGGGCAAACATGCTGTGTTCATATTAGTCTTTGTACATATTTACTAAAGAATTTATAAAATGAAAGAACAAGAATTCCGTCTTCCACTTTACATATGTGTAAATTTTCTTGTGCTAAGAAAATTGCTGCTGCATAATTCCGATAGTTCAATAACATCATCACCTTTATGTGTCTTCAAAGTAAGTTATTGAATATGAATGTGACTTTAGGAATTAAATCATCCTCAACAATTGAAAAAAGAAACTATGTATGGAGAAGAAAGAAAAATTCCATCTTTATAAACACAGGATTTTTTAAAAAACATTTTTAAAGCCTCCGTCAGTCTTGGCAATCACCACAGAAGCTTTCTCCAACTTCTGAGGCTGGGAGCGGATCCAAATTTCTGGTAGTCAGAGATCTGCAAAGTGTGTTGTTATTCTATTACCTGACATTTTTGGCCCCATTTTAAACATTTTCTTATTCACTCTTCATATTTTATTTTCCTATTTTTGTTGAATCTTAAGAATAATGGAGGAGCTGTTTCTTTCTTCTTATTTATAAAGGAGGTTTAATGCTGAATCTCCCCATGAAAATCTTAACATTGCAGCTCATCCATAAAGCAACTTATGTCAATCACAATTCAAATCATTGATATCTTGCTGATTCTCTTTTTATATTATGCCACATAAAACAAAATTACATTTTCTACAAAAACTTTCAGGTTGACTTAAAAAAGACTTCTTTACAGTGCTAATTATGTTTCTTTATACAGCCATCAGATGCATTATCTGTTATCAAATATAAAAAGTTGCCGTTGCCTCTACAATTATGATTCTGAGATTCTATTTTAAAAATTCTAGATACATTTAAGAACAATAATAACCAAATATATTTATTTTCAAAAAATCAAGACATTACTAACAAGTACACATCTTTACTCTAGTAACTTCGTTTTTTTCCTCTAACTTTTGTAAATGACAAGGACATCCAAATGTTAGGTGATTCTTTACATTTTAACAATGTGTTATATTAAAAGACAGATTGACATTGACCGCCTTCAGCATGCCCTCCTTTTCCTTCTCTTGTGTTCTTGCACCTTTGGGAAGCAGCTCTGGAAGTCCGTTTCTGTCAGTGTCTTTTAGGTGTTAAAATTAAATCTACCGTGAATCCTCCTATCTACTGAAGGGAGGGAAGTGGCAACCCATTGAAGCACCATTGTGTAGCATCAACCTTATTGTCCATGAGCAACACCCTTTGGTTTATGACTCTTTCCCCAAAATGTCTATGAACGAGAACTATTTTCAAAGTCTCCCAGGCTTCCATGATGACAAGTAGTGAAAAATATCTGAATGGTGGTCAAAAACAAATTGTGCAGCCTAATATTTGTTTTCCTGATTCAAAACCTCTGGATAATGAGTGCAGAAATATGTAATGTCAACTTATTGTTGGCTAAGGATTCTTATTAAGAAAAAAAAAGGAACTAGGAAATCATCTATTAAGACAAAGAGTGGAGTCTGATCAATCTAATTTAACTCTTTAACAGCAAAGAATTTTATTTATTTTTGGCTACAAAAAATCCTGAGTTGAACAAATAATCTCGGCTGCAGAGATTCCATTGCTAAGAAAATATCACAGTATTTGTAAGTCAGATGATATTTACAATAATTAAGTCTTCAGATGGTGCATTTTATATTTTTATGGTGGTTAAAGTTCTAATATTTTAAAAGCAAACACTTGTTGGTAAGTCTAAGGTAGCCTCATATATCTACAAAAACATAAGCTTACACACATGTGTAACAGAAAATGTAGACAAGTTATTGTTTTCCTTTACAACGTTTATTCTTCCCTTGTAAAAGACAGCCTTATAATATTATGAACAGATTATTTATTCCTAAAATATAAATGCTTATTCAAACCAGATCTGTTCAGCAGGCCTATTAGATTTCAAAATTTGCAGATATACCAAAAACTTAAAATACAATTCAGTCTTTGTAATACAATTTTTAAATGCAAAATTTTATCATTGTTTGCCTAGATATAAAGGACAGAGAAGCCATGACATCATATTGCATGTTTTAAAATCAGGAATAAAACAAAACACACTGAGTAGTCCTTAGGTGATGAATATTAAGAAAAGACAAAGTAGGGGAGAAGTAAATATAATGATACAGCTCTATCTTCAAAAGTGTTTCCATTTGCTTAGTGCACAAGATAGAAAATAAAGCCTAAATAAAAACATCAGATTACACATTCCAGGAAAGATGGAGGCATGTGAGCGCTTGAAGATAGCAGGAAGAAAATCTCTTGACGGGCAATGAAGGCAAAGCAAGAGTTTCATAGATGGGGGAGACAGAGACTAACATTCAAAGAGGCATTGGGCCAGGGAGATAGCTCAGTAGAATAAGTGCTTGTTTAGCAAGCACAAGGTCCTAAATTCAATCCCCGTTACCACACACACACACACACACACACACACACAAACAAAAACAAACAAACAAAAAACAGAGGCAGTAGGAGAAGGGTGGCAATTGTGAGTGGTGTAGACAGTGTGGGAAACACAAGTGTGCCCACTCGCTGAGATTTTAAGTCAAAGGATAAACGGATTGGCAGTCCTTAACTTGGATTTGGACCATATCCTGCCATAGTCTCAGATTAGGGGAAGTGAGGGGAGATGAGGGGAGATGACACATTGAGATAGTAGACAACTCCTCACGCCTGCCTTTCATCATTTCCAACCCTCCCCCACTGCCATTTTCCCTGCAGAATTAGCCCCGCCCCAAGTGAGAGCATCTGCTCATGCCATTCATTCATCGAGGCTGAGAAGATGAGGGCTAGCCATTGTGCCTTCATCCTGAGGAAGTGTGACAAAGGGACTTGTCACTAACAGAAACAAGTTCTCACTTTTGAAGACGCATATTGCCCTGACAATTACACTGGGACACCTAAATCATTTCAACTGCTGTGCTACTTCAGATGCTCAGCCAAGATGGAGAACTATTAACTGAAATGCTTTCAATTAAAGCCTCCTCCATTTAAAAGTCCCCTGGACACTTGGACCAGAGAAAGAATGATTTGTGGCAACACGAAGTCCTTCTATCTCCTTGGCGTTACCTACGAGTGAAACCATTTTTTCTTTTACTAGGATAAATGGTTTCCTGTGTTCTATTGGATTTGGCGAGCAAACTGACTTGAGCACTGCGTAACAACAATTGTGTTCCACAGCAAACCTGGCAACATCTTAAAAACACGGAGCCAAGGTATATATAAAGCTTTAATGAATGGAAAGTGTAGCCACAGTCAGAAACCAATGAGATAATTGGCTCCCCTGGCTTAGTGGCTCATACGTGTGTGTTTTTTGAGGGAAGCAAATACCAGCCCTGACCTCGGTTATTTCTTTGGGGAGTAAGTCAGTATGTAATTAACCCTTAACCCTGCTGGAAAATATGGGAGGACAACTAGACATCATGGACATGAGTATGAGTTCATTGTTTAACATTCCAAATGTAGAGAAATTCATTTAACAACATTGCACACATCCTTCCTGAACTCTTTGAAATTTTGTTGGTCAGAGAATGAGAAAAGCTCAGAAGGGCATAAGGCAGGGCAAGCAGATAAGTGTGTAAATATTAAGATTCACATCAGTATGGAATTTACGTATTCAAACTCTGGAGACATTCTGTTCCTTTTGTTTGGCTGTGTTTGTTGGTATCTGGCTCTTACGTGAACAAATGGTCACGTATTCATGCTATGAGCCAGGTTTTGTGGTAGGGGGTCAGCAAAAAAACAGAAGTGCTGACTCCCAATTTCATTCCATCCTTCCCTTCCTTCCAGACATCGACCGCTTGCGTCCCTGGACTTACTTGAGCAAGTTTCCTTAGCTGGGTAGGCCTCATGGTTCCAAAGTGGAAAGGGTCTGCACAGGAAGCACTAAAGCAAAACGGAGACCTACCATGCAACTTCACCACTTCTGTCTTCTTACTGAAGCATTTTGCTGTTTTGTAAAAATAATTTTATTGAAAAACAAATAACAATGAGACAGTATCAAAACCAATTACTAGCACAGTTTCAATAATTAATACATTGCATATTGTACTCTTAGTGGTTATTCATTGTACAAGATGCAGATATGCTATCCTGTCCACAAACACTATTAGAATAAATCTCTCTATTCAGTGAATTAAGAGAATACAGCTGTATATCTATCCTAACTATTTTGAATGTACAGATTCAAAGTGGTCATTCATTTGTATCCTCCTTTATTGTTTAGTTTTGTCAGAGAAGGGTATTCCATTGTCATTTAAATATTGTAGGTGCGTGAATTCAGCCAAATATTCTAATATAGTCCAGTAGTCCATAATAGTAGTGAGTTTTCTGTAAGATGGGAAATATAGAAGTTGTCGACTTGAGCCTTTTACAGCTCAGCATATTAATATGGTTTTACTTTTTATACTTTGTTTTTATACTTTTCTCTATAATTTCCTAATGTCACATAGATAAAGTTGTGAGCAGACAGATGAAGAAGAGGGGAGAGTTATCGGTCTCCATATGACTTCTATATGTGGAGAATAATCCTAATAAAGTTTGAATTATCCTAATACACCAAACTATGATTTTTCTAAATTATACAAAATTAAGAATAATAGGAAGAAAATCTAATAAGGTGCAGATTGAAAAAGGCTAAGATCTCAGGTTAATAATTTCAATTATTTCTGTTATTTCATTAATTTCAATTATTTCTAGACTCTATGGAGCTGTGTATGTTGGTATTTTTGTGTAATATTTAAAGGGTTCAAAGAACACAGAGATAGCAAACTCTCTGAAGGAACAGGATACTATCAAAAGTCAAAGTCAGCCAGAAGTCTAAACAAAAGGCTGTTTAAGAAATCAGCGTTATGGGGCTTGGGAGATGGCTCACTGGAATAAGTGCTTCCCTGTCAAGCTCAAGGGCCTGAGTTCAATCCCTGGTTCTGCAAACAATAAAAAATAAAAAAAAGAAAGAAAGAAAGAAAGAAAGAAAGAAAGAAAGAAAGAAAGAAAGAAAAAGAAAAGACGAAAGAAATCAGAGTTATAGCTGAGGGCTAACTCAGTGGTCTAAGCATGTGCCCGGAAAGTGAAAGGACCTGACTTCAGTCCCTGCATTCTGTGCCAGCACACCTTGCCGGCCACAGAAAATGGGCAGGATGGTTCCCGGCTGTGATCCCAGTGCTAGAAGAGGCAGAGACAGGAGGTTCCCCACAAGTTTCAGCTGCATAGTGAGACCCTGTATCAAATAAATAAATAAACACAGAGAAGATTTTTTTTAAATCAGAGTTATGAACTTTATACTAATTCAAAATTATTAGTGAAGAGATATCTTAGCTCTAATTATTTACATTTAATAAATAAACTTTCTTTTCTCTTTATTTTAGGGAAGGGTCTACAGGGTGTTCAGGGTCTCACTACTAGATCAGACGCATAGTCATCCACCTGTTCACAGCCTCCCAAGAGGTGGGATTACAGGTGCGCACCACCACGCCCAGTCTCAGCATGCCAAAGGGGCAGGACTGGCACAGCAGGTCCAGGGATCGAACCCCCAGTCCCTGTGCCTGCTTGAAGGTGCTTTAATCTGCTGAGCTATTTGGCTGGGACAATCAATAAACTTTCAATGTTAAAAATCCTGTCCCAATTCAAGAATTCAAGGCAGAGGTTTCAAACTCCATGACAAAGCCAATGAATTCTGCTTTAAAAAAAAAAAAAAAAGGAATTTAGCATTTAAACATCATCAAACAGATATAACATTTAAGAATTTTTTTAAGTTATTAGGGCATACACTACAAATTGACAACTTGGATGCACCAAATTCTTTAGCATAACATGCTAGAAAACATTCATTACAAATGAAATATACATACATCTGCAAATAATTTTGATCACTTAAAATTTCAATAATATATAAAACAGAGGTGAGAAATAATGTGGAAAAGCAAAGTAAATTATTAATTCCCTTAATTTCAAAGTAAAACCAATTTTAATTGTTGAGAAGTTGATAAATTACCAAATAAATGGAGACTAATATTCTAACCCATATCAATAATGCTAGATTATAAGTTAAATCTCAATTTTAATAGCACCAAAGCTACAAACTATATATGAATGCTATCAATGAAAAAATCTGTGTGCCACATGAAAAATATTAAGACACAATAAAATATTTCCTTAAAAATGTTTTTAAGGAAATGTTTTCCCCATTAAAACATTAATAATGAGGCCAGCGAGATAGCTCAGTAGAATAAGTGCTTGCATGGCATGCTCAAGGGACTGAGTTCAATCCCCAGTTCCACAAAAAAAGTGAATAATTTAAAGACTATAATTTGGGAGGGGTAATAAGTCTAATAATTCATTGTGTCCAGTGATTTCTTATTTATTTAAAAGCTGAAAACTGGAGACTTACTAAAATATTATGAAATGAATCTACAGTTCCATTTTGAAAATAAAAAATCAGTGCATTGACTAGGATATATCAATTGTGTATATAAAGTCAGTAATTGAAGCAGATGCAAGAAAATAAAATCATGAGATTTATTTTATACATGGTATTGAATGAAGAAGCACAAATCATAATCTTAAGTTTTACATTACAAGCCCAAGGACACCAAAATTAAATAATAAAAGTGGTGAAGAAAACTAATATAATAATAGAATGTAAAAGAATAAAATCCAACAAAGTGTTTTCAGTATTTGATATTTTTAAAAATACATCACAAATTGTACTGCATGCATTTCAGTGACAAACCACGTTCCTAGCAAGTGAGTTCAGTCCCCAGCAACACACACACACAACAACAACAACACCAGCAACAACAAACCAGAACAATATTTTTAGAAAATAAAGCACAGAAGATTCATATATTTGTTGCCTACAGATCTCATTCATATTAAGAAGTGTATATATTTTTGAAAATAAATGTTCAAAATTTTCATGCAATGAACTGTAGTCATGAATGCATGTTAGTTGGTAAATACTACTCAAATCTGAAGAAATAATACAAATAATTCATGTGTATTCCCTTTATGCAGATGGACAGACCACGAAGAGAATGAGGGTGGTTTAATGCATTATTGGTAAGAACTACAAGAAAGAGAACAGACTCGGGAATAAAGGAGGGGAGAAGGAAAACTCTAACTACTAGCTTTATAGATGGCTGGGAGGATAATAGCATAACCTGAAACTCCATGTTAAATTTTTTAAATTTTATTTTATTGAGAAACAAATATAAATGAGACAGTTTCAAAACTGATTAACAGGACAGTTTCCATAATTAACACATTGTACATTGTTATCTTCTTAGTGGCTATCCATAGTACGAGACACAGACAGAATATCCTGTCCAAAGACTATTAGTACAAAACTTTCTTCTTATTGAATTAAGTGAATGTAGCTGTATATCTATCCTAACTATTCTGTACATGCAGATACAAAATGGTCCTTCCTTTGTATCCCCTGTTTTTGTTTAGTCCTGTCAGAAATAGGTATTCCATTGGCATCTAAATATTATAGTACACCTTAATTTTTAAACCATAATTTTGAATTAAAGTAATATATATTTTGAAACTAAAGGGTAAACACAAGTCTATCATTCATAGGAAAGCGTCGTGTCACATTGGTTTTAGAAAACAGTGACCCGTATTGGAATTACAGTGTGTCACTGAGAGATTTCAGTTCTGGAAACTTACTTGGGGAAACACAAATACAGAAATAGACTTTCAGAGCTGCAGTTATAACCCAATTTTATTTATAATTCTGAAAACAAATTTGAAAACCTGAATATTCACCAGTATTTCATATTTATACAGAACTCAATATAACTCAATTGAAATAGAATTACAATTTCTATCAATTAGTAAAAACTAATTGCTTCAAATTCTTTAATGTATGGAAAATATAAACCAAAATTAGGTATTCTCATTGTATATGAAATGATCTTTAATTAACTATATCATGCACAAATATAAAAATACATTAAATGCATTGCGATTCATGCTTTTAGTCTTTTTTATTTTTCGTGTTACAAATTGTCACCGTGCATAACTTCCCAATCAATGCAGAAACCATTCTACATTGTACGCAAAATTATTCCGTTTCTTTTTAGATTGGGTCAGAGACTGGGTATTGCTCCTCAAAACACGAGAGATTGTTTTACCAACATTATGGCTTACAGCGGGGGCCTTTGTGCTGAGTACATCTCCAGTGCTTTTACTTTTTATACTGAAGCAATGTCTCTCTAATTCATTACGTTGCTCAAGATGAACTAAAACTTGCAGTCCTCCTGCTTCAGCCTCTAGAATGCTGGGAATACACGTGTGCGCCTTTTTGCCCAGAAAAGACAAACTTCCATGTCGTGCGCACCCTGTTTTGTAAAGCACAGAGGGCATACGCCTGAATTACAATTTCCTGATTGGAATGTGAAGGAGGATAGCTTACTGGGGGACTGCTTTATCTGGGTAACAGTCTAGGAGTTTCTGGTGAGATGTGGCAGCGAGCGGGGTGTGACAGCAGCCGCTCCTCTGAGCACCCCAGGTGGGAGGTCCAGGTGCCCCGCACGCTCCAGCTGCTGTCTGCCTCACAGTGTGTCCCTGCAGAGTAGAACGGCCTTTTCTTTTTTTAATCTGCTCAAGCCTTCTCATCTTTTCAGTCACGGCTTGCTTCCTCCTTTGTCAAGAGTAAACGTAACACTTTGCAATAGCTAGAACAATATTGACAGCAATATAAACAAATTAAAATATGACACAGTTGAGAAGCAACTAGGGCAGATATTTTACAGAGGTCAGTTTTGTCTGAGGCCCTCTCCATCACGAGCCACAGTGTGCACATTTTGTGTTCCTAGTTAGGGAACTCTAGAAAGAGCAAATAACATCCCTCAGTAACACACTTACCAGATGAGCTAAACTTGAATTTGTCACTAGACCTTCTTCTCTAAAAGAAGCTCAAAGTACTTGTTAGTGGTTCTGTCTTCCATTTTTTCCACATGAGCAAATTCCTCTCAGGGAATAAATCTCTCCCTTCCGTACCTCTCGATTATGCTTTGGACCTGTGCACCTCACTGAGTGTACACACTGCTTTGCATTGTGGGTGTATATACGTGGACATCTTTAGTTCCTCATATTGAACATCTAAAGCACACACACACACACATACGTACTCACACAGTCATTACAGAGAGGAAAACGCTTCCTCAGTCAACACTTGTTGCAGTACTAGTAAGAAAATCTCAGTTTAGCTTTTTTCATCAATCAGCCTTTTTAAAAACATTTTTACACACAATCACAGACAGGATTGGCACAGAATACCTACAATACGCTATCAAAGACCAACCATACTGGCGTATGGCCATGAAGAATGTTGAGCAGCGAAAATGGAAAATACTTTTTAATACTTCTAAGACAGTATGTAAGTCTTAGGCAGTGCTCCATTTTACTATTGTAGTTGTTGGCATTATGGAATAGAGTTTTAAATGGCATTTTTTCAAGTTAAATATCTTAATAGATGTCAGGCTAGCATTGCACTGTGTGGTAAGTGTTCTGCATACAGTGACTGGTGAATGCTTGCCAAAACCTATGGATTTTGAAAGAAAAGGTTCACCTCTTTCTTGATTTACTACAGAGTAAAATACAGACAAGTCAGTGTTGTGTTTGGCCACACACCCAAGAATAAAACATACAAATCAGCACAAGGAAAATGCCTAACAAGCACATTCCCTTACCTACATGATAGGGATACTTATTTTGTGGAGATATGAAGAGTTTTCAGATGATTATCAAAATATTTACTCTAACAATATTTCCATGAAGTCATTGCCACATAAGGAAAGAGAACTGGGGCATCTTGCAAGTTGATAGAAAAGTAGGCCGTGCAGGGAATCAGCATTGTGGGAGGAATGAATAAATAAATATTGAATACAAAACCTAAATGGCCAGATAGCCAGTAAAGCAGTTCTACTCAGATAAATATTTCTTCTTGGATGGGGTATGCTGAATCCTTGATGTGAATGGGGTATGCTGAATCCAATGTTGGTTATTTTCAACATTTTAAAAAAGGCTCCTTTCTAAATACAAAGCTTTCATTCAACCTCAGTCACTAAAATACGAAGACACATGTGAAATGGAGTAACTGGTGAAACTATCAAGGGGAGCATAAGGGTGTAAGTGCTTTGGCCCTTTGAAGAATGTTCTTTGCTTGATTATTTTGGGGGAGTTGTTTGCTTTGGTACCAGGAATTGAACTCAGGACCTTGTGATTGGCAGATAGGCACTTGTACTGCTGAGCTATATCCCTGACAAGAACATGTATTTTAAGTTGAGAAACATATAGACATATAACAAAAATACTATTAGTAGATAGCATGCTTTTCAATGCCCTTATAATCTTATAAATGTGATATTTTACTATTTTGATACTAATATAGGATACATCAGTGGTTCAATGTGTAACTTTGTAATTTTATCCTTTAGCTCACCAGCTCTAATTTCAAGACTTTGAAATTATTTTGTATTTCATTGCTTTGATCTTTCACCAAGTCTGGTCCTCTTTGGCCTCTATCATATCTTTTATGTTTTTCAAATGTTTAATCATCCTTCTATTTCAAAAATCCGCCTCTCAGTTTCCATACTTGCCTGCATTCTGAAAACAGCAACAGATACTCTCCTTGGAAAACTGCTGTGACTGTTCACTTGTTTCTTTTTAAAGCTTCAGTATTATTGGGCTGACATTTAAATGCCTGAGCATCAAGTATCCTCTGTCACTTTTGATCACCTTTCTCCATCATCACTCTGTTTCTTTTGCACTATTGTCATTTCCCTGGACCCTGCATGATGTCTCTCGTCTTCTCATTGTCCCTCAGGGTACCTTACTTTGCTCCTTCTAATCATTATTCCAAATCTAGCTCAAGTGTTGCCTTCTCTTAGAATCCAGCTCCAGCTCCTCTTTCATAAGCATCTTCTGTTGCTAGGTGTTTCTTTCTCTGCTTCTTCTAATTTAAATTCCTTAGATCTGGAATTTAAAGCTTGTCTTCATTGCCTATCAGTTACTTACCCTGATTGAACAAGTGGATCTTACTAAGTTCCAGCGATCACATCTATATAGTTAATGTGCCATAACACAATATTATATGATAACATAGCAATGCTTCAATGAAATTGCAGTTTATTTTGGCTCTGTTCTATGCTCCTAAACACGACAATACCAGTAAGAGTCAGTTTTAATATGACTGCCTGATGATCACAAGTAGAATTTGCAGTTCTTGAGAGAAGACACATAAGATAATCCTCCACTCTGTCTCAGCAAATAATCTTGAACTCTGTCATGCTTCATCCATTGTGTCAACTTGAGAAGTCTAGAAGTTAACTAAGTAGCACAGCAGTTCTATGTTCTGGAATAAAAAGGACAAGACTTCACTGCTCTAGGATGTTGTCTACTTGAGCAGTTCAGGTAGTGCTGTCATTCAGCACCGAGCCAGATTCCTTAATTTGTAATCATCAGGAGCTTGTGCAAGAGGAGGGCACAGAGATGGTGTGGGGACACCCGGCTCCACCCCCTTCAGCGAAGGTGGACCGCGTACAGTTCAAGGGAGATGAAGAAGGACTGATGGCTGATTCTTCAGAAAAGCTCCATTCCCCACCTTCTGCTTGGGGGTTGTCTCTTATCTTCTGGTTGTGTATTGTTTGGCTTCTGCCTGAGATTCTTCAGGATTCCAGTATTAACTCATGAGCCTTCATCATAAATTCTTCAGCATTTGGTCGTCACAGACCCATCGGCCTCCTGATGTGGACTGCGCAGACATGGCAGCGAGGTCCACGCCCTGCTGGGCCCTTCAGTCTCTGGGTGATGATGCCTGCCGCACACTTCCTCATCCAACTCTCTGGCTGTCCACTGACAGCCAGACTTGCAATTTCCTATAGACTTGTATGTATTGTGCTATGTCTGTTTCTCTAGTAAACCCTGACTGATACAAATACTAATTTGGACCTATTTCATTTTTTTTACAGAAAAATTTACTAAATGCTGATAGTGCACTGGGAGTTTTATGGATTAGGCATGCTCAATTTACCCTTTCTACTAAGCATAGGGGAATGCGTAAAATAAAGATTACATAACTAAACCATTATATCAGAAGAAAACTGTAAATCCTGTTAAGAAAACTCTGAACACCAAGACTTAAGATGTAAGAAGATAAGCTGTCTGCCATGTTGATAGGGGAAAAAATAGGAGAAGGGAGGAGAGGAAGGGAAGGAAAAGAAAAGGATATAAAGAAGATTTTAAGGAAATTATAACAATTTGAGTTGAGACACAGAAAATTAGACTTTGGACTGAAAGATAACCAAGAGGTGAAAGTAGCAATATCAGTTAAGAGAAAAACTAAAAAAAAAAAAAAAAAAAAAAAAAAAAAAAAAATGGAGTGAGGCCAGGGAGACAGCTTGGCAATGTAAGCACCTGCCTAGCAAGCCCAAGGATCCAGCATCAATCTCTGGTACCACGCTGAGCCAGCCACCAAAACTGCGTGTTGTGCTGCACACCTGTAATCCCAGCACTGAAGAGGCTGACACAGAAGGATCTCTATAAGTCTGAGCTGTGTAGCAAGACCCTGAGCCAAATAAATAATTAAATATTAAAGTAAAAAGAAGTGGAGTGCAAGAACTACTGCACGGCTTGAAGGACTAGGAAGGATTAAAGCACAAAATAGCAAAAATGCTTAGCTTCTTTCCTTAGCAAATTTGGAGCTAGAATAGATAGGTGAGTAGCTTGGCAACATTTGAATAATATGACTTTCAATCATATTCTCAGGCAAAATGAAATTAAGTTATCATAGTGGCTGACATCTATGGTTACCTTATTACACCCAGCTGAAATGAACTAGCATGGTGCTGGGTGTGGGAGGCCTATCTAAGGATTGTTGTCAGCAGCACACAAGGCAGAACAGGAGAAGTTACTGAAACTCTGTTAGGAATGCTGTTTGTTGGTTCTCCTGGACTATTTTTGCTGGGTAACCTTGTCCTGCTGGTTTTCCTGATGAACTTGGCTGTGCTTTTTGGTAGAGGAGCTCGAGACTTCATTGTTGTTGAGCATGGCTATTGGGGGAGCCGTTGGGAGAGCTCTGGTCCTCATCTTGAGCATTGTTTCCTCACTCCGGAGGGGAAGATGGTTCACTGCTCAGACTTACGGAGAA
The DNA here is from genome assembly GCF_000260255.1 of Octodon degus. NCBI lineage: Eukaryota > Metazoa > Chordata > Mammalia > Rodentia > Octodontidae > Octodon > Octodon degus. Next base: position 4,742,913 of record NW_004524591.1, read on the forward strand.
GCTTGTCCTGTTGGCTTTCCTGATGGGAATTCAGCTTCCTCATCACTGGAGAGGCTGGGGACCTCACTGTCACTGAAGAGGGCTGTGGTACTTTTTGGGGAGCGCTGATGCTTACCTTGAGCATTGCTTCCTGGCTCCAGTTCAGATCCCTCAGCCTGCTAGCACAGCTCCTTCCTTCTGCTGGCATGGACTTTCTAGCTTTCACCACTGACCTCCAGGTCTTTTCAGCACAGATCCATGAAGGAGGCCTGCATGAGACTTTATTGTGGGCTCTAGACCTCTAGTTGAACTTGCAGGAGACATTGTTATAAGCTCTAGGATTTCTAGCTGGACTCATGCAAGCTATTAGAATCCACAATGAGCTGGATTCTTTGGTCTTCAGTGAGTGGGCCAATTTCCTGTACTTCTTGTATGTGACTCTTCAGGTGCATCCTTATAAAATAATACTATAAAATGTGTCCTGTATTATGTTCCCCTTGAAAAGTCCCCAAGCCATGACAATATCTCAAAATTTGAACCAGTGAATGGTAAAACCAGTGTTCACTAATTGGTTAAGAGGACAGAAAGACAAAATTTTTAGGAAAATAGTTTGCCATGGTCACTTGAAGATCCCTGTAGAGTTAAAGTACAGAAATAATCTTCAAAAGGAAGAGATTTTCCCCCCTGGCTGATATCATTGAAATGTAACACTCATGCTACGTGTAACTGTGCATGGTGCCAGAGTACCACCTCATCTGATGAATGCAAGAAGCTATTTTTCTACCCCTAACTGGTGTAAGAAATAGTAAAACTCCTGGAGGAAATTAGCAAATCTTAAAGGTGTGGATGACATTCTGTGTTATGGTTTATCCCCCCCAAAAAATGACAAGTGTTGTGGCACTTAATCTTCAAACCAAACAGCAGCAGACAGCTTCTCCATAGCAAAATGCTCAAGTTTTCAAGGATTCATCTCAGACAAGTTAAAATTTCAATATAATATTTTACACATTACTAAGTACACTAAAAGTTTGGTTGAATGTGTTTCTGTCACACACACACACACACACACACTCACACCAATGGAGGAATTTTCCATAGGAAAACAATTTCCTCATGTATACCACAAAACAATAATATATTTAATTCTTTCTCAGACTTATATTGCTGCAATAATTGTATGTGTTTGTGATGGTAAAACTCATTGATAGAAATAAAAAATGCTGGGGCTGGGGCGATAGCTCAGCAGAATAATCACTTGCCTGGCAAGTGCAGGGTCCTGAGTTCAATCCCCAGTACTGCCAAAAAAACCCCTAAATATATCAATATATTCACAAAAGAAATAGGTTTTTTATACACCTGAGCTTCATAAAAAAGAATTATAAGCTATTATCTAAAACCAATATTGTAAGTGTTAATTTAGATTCTAATATTTTTATGGATGACTATATAAGCAGTATACAATAGAGAAAATTTCAAAGTTGATTATCAAACAGGCATAAATACAGAAAGTCTGTTTGGTTTCACAGTTTTCCGTAAACTCTTCATTGCTTTCTTTGAAGCACGCAGTTTCGCTGGCTGTGAACTCAAGAGAAACTTTCCTCCCAGTCACTACCTATAATATTAATTAGCATAAAATAAGTGCTTAATAAATATTTGTATAATAAAGTGTTTTCTCAAGACTCTGGTTTCAGAGCCAGGGAGATAGCGTGGTGGTCTAAGCGCCTGCCTGGCGAGCTCAAGGACCAGGTTCAATCCCTGGTAATGCATGCCATGTGGGCCCAGTGCGGAGCTAGCCACTGAGGCTGGGTGTGGTAGCTCACACCTGTAATCCTAGCACTGGGGAGGCTGAAAACAGGAGAAACACTATGAGTCTGAGCTGCATATTGAGACCCTGTACCAAATAAACAAACAAATAAATAAATATTAAATAAAGTAGAGGTCTAATGATACTTTTAGTCTCTCGTGAGAATATTGAATTTGAAAATAAATGAACATAATATGCAATATATAATAATGAATTTCGCCTGGATCACAGGAAGTATGGTTGAAAATTATGGTGAATATTTGTTTTGTTTTTTGAATGTTTGAATTAAATACAAAATAATCACTTCAGTAGAAGTCACATTATCGTCAGTCCTTCTTAGAGTGCTCCCTTTAGTTACAAACTCACTTAGCCCATCGCACTTGCTACTTTCCAAAGGAGTTCTGAAAGTTACTTTCATGGGTGATGTTAGCTGCGCACTCACAGTTGCTTCACTATCCTGAACTGGCTAGAAGGCTTGGCCGCTCATCTTCCTTTGGGGGCGAGCCAGAAGTTGCGTGGTTCCAAATCCTGAGAATCTGGCAGCTGAGGAAACACTGGGACGTTCGTGCAAGACTACCTTTCTGCAGGCAGCCCTCTAGCAGCAGCACGCCTGTAATCCCAGCACTTGGGAGGCTGTAAGCAGGAGGATCACTATCACTCCGATCTGCACAGTGAGACTCTGTACCCCCTGTCCTAAATACAAAAAAAAAAGTAAATATTTACGGTATATTTTTAAAAATTGTATTAGGTCATGTTTTTAGTACAGAGTGATTGCATGAACTGTAGGGAATTGATGCATGCACAGAGCACATTTCAATTCTTTTCCTTTCCTTCACTCCCTTTTATTTTTCCAACATCAGATTCATTTATTTATCTTACAAGACCTTATGAAATTAATGATCACATACAGACTGAAAACCAGACTAATAAGCCAAAAAACATATTGAACATGTTGGATAATCATACAAGTGAAGGTATACTTCTAGGACTTTTTTTTTTCCACCTCATATATTCAACATTTCAACAACATGGTTATATAATTTAAGGTTTAAGTATACTTAACATATTTATGTACAAATGGGTTCAAAGTAATAAAATCGGCAAATACCCATAAAAGTCACAATGTGCCTGAAGTTGTTCCTGGTGTTGAAAAGAGAGAAATCATGTTATATCAGAAGACACCATGCAAATAGAGCACCTCAACTTTTTGGTTTTTTTATACGAGGTCTTACTATGCAGTTTGGCATGACATATGGTACTGAAAATCGAACTTGGATCCCTGGGCTTGCCACGCAGGCATTTAGACCGCTGAGCTCTCTCCACAGGCCCTCTTCAACTTGTTTCTGCAATATTTTATTTACTTTAAAATAATACATTTTGAGGGCCAGCCAGATAGCTCAGCGGATTAAAGCATCTGCTAGGGCAAGCACAGGGACCTGGATTTGATCCCCGGTTTGCCGTGCCAGCCCTGCCCCTGGGGGTGAGCTCAGATGGTCAGTGAGACTGGGTGTGGTGGCATGTACCTGCAATCCCAGCACTTGGAAGGCTGAAAACGGGAGGATCACTACAAGTTGTTTTTTTTTAAATATATATATATATTTTTTTTAAATTATATTTATTTATTTATTTGTGTGTGTGTGTGTGTGTGTGTGTGTGTGTGTGTGGCCAGCTCAGCCCACCAGGGGGCGGGGCTGGCTGGCATGTGGTG
>NW_004524591.1:4747168-4774135 GCF_000260255.1 Octodon degus
TATTTTATTTTAATTTCAGAATAAAATAAGAAAATTAGGAATGTAAAAGGAATGAGAAGGAAAACTATTAAAAATAGTGTTATGGTTTGTGTCTTGTTGTGACCCCAAAGCCTCATGCAGTCATGGGGTGCGGACTTCTAGAGTTTGTAATTAACTCATGATCTCTGGGATTATGAGTGGGAGTACTAATCCCAGCCTGAGGAGGGTAGCCTGAATGCTAATTAAAGGAGACAGACTTGTTCTCTCCTGCAATTGTTGCTGCTACTCCCCCCACTTGCTTTTGTGATTTTGCTGTATTACCCTGCCATGGATTGCTGCCCACTGCCATGTGCCAGTTTGCCTTGGAGCCAGCTTTGTACAGACTGAAACCTCCACAAATGGTGAACTTTAAATAGACCTTTCCTTTCTTTATTTTGGGTCTCAGACATTTGTCTCAGCAAGGAGGTAACTGAGACAAATAGCAAGCTCTGATCTGAGAGTAAAATGTATCAAAGTCAGCTTTGTATTGGGCATTTACCTCTCTACTGGTTACAAAGGAAATATCTATTTCCTAATACATTGGCAGTATGCTATTAGAAAGTCTGGCTTTGCCAGACCCTAAGCTCCATGAGGCAGGGCCCTTGTTCTGCTTACTCCACTATTCCAGGCATCTTGAACTGCATCTGGCATTTAGTAGCATGTTTTCAGTTCGCTTGTGCAAAATGAGCCACTCAGCTACAGTTGCACTTTGTAAATCATAGAGACGCTGTGGCATTTTCATTTGACAGTAACTTCTGTATGTATCACTTCTTGACTACTCTTTAAAAGATAAGACAAACAAGTGAGGTATTATCTGTCATTAGTACAGAACCTCTGCAAACCTGGTTGTGCTTACTTAATGAGAAAACTTCAAGGAACTTGAATGCTGGATGTATGGGTGGTCAATCAAGGAGCAGAGGCAAATCCACAGAGCAAGAACAGAAGCAAGCATGTGCTGTAAGATACATCACAAAAGATAACAAAATATCTAGATATTTACAAAAAAATATCCTGCAGCAATCTGATGATATTGACACAGAAACTCAATGTGTCCATCAACAATGACTTTATACAATGCTAAAAATAGTACGGGCTCTTTAGAACTATACATTGATAGTTAAAAGTGAAGGTCTGCCTGTGTTCCAAAACTTATCTGTCAGGCAGTTTTTCATGTGCTAGATTTTGATGGATCCTTTTCTATTTAAAATATTTTACATAAAAATAAAGATCAATCTCATGTCAATAGAGTGTAGATCAATGCCTAAGTATGTGTGTTTGGCAACAAGTAAGGAGGAGAACAGAGAAAAAGAAAAAGATGGGAAGGAGTGGCAAACATCTGGAGCAGTGGCTTTACTAGGAACGGGGAAGAGGTCAGATCCCACCCAGGGAGAAGAGGTGACCTCCTGAAAACTGTAAGCGACCTTGCGTGACCTGTGATGCAAGCATAGGATGGCCTCACTGGTTAGCTGCCATGTGTGTTTCTTGTTAGGAAAAGTGAGAGAGTGGCGCTCTGCCAGGAAAGAATGTGCGGGAAGGAAAGGTGCTGAAAAGCACAAGAGAAAAGCACAGCACTGGAATTGGAGGTGCATTATGGGGAAAAATGGATTATTGAATTGCTCTGGCCTTAACAATATTAGCTAAAAACAATATATTGATATAGATACAGATATAGATATAGATATAAAAAATTTTATCTTGTTTGTGAGGATCTATCATCTTTTTGGCAAAGTCTTCTGTTTACCATTAAAATAATATTTACCTATAAGAGACTAAACTTATAGAAATATCCCTAATAGCTCAAAATAGCCAACACAATGTATCATAAACACCCGCAGTACCAAATCTAAACTATATATTTATATTTATTTAACTTTCAGGGATTTTTTTAATTCAAAATATTCGTAAGTCAATATTCTTTTCCAATTCCTGACAGGAACCTTAGAACTTTGGGGTTCTCTTTCTCAGTTCAAAGTACCTGGACAATCCCACAATCCCCTAGAACAAAGGGCAAACTTTAGATGTCTTGACCTGCTCATAATATTTGTTTCATCTTTTATCTTCTCCTTCATCCCTTTCTCTTTTCCAGCCACACAGCTTCATTACCTAAGGAAGAACTGCACCAGAAAGCACCTGTTGGAAGGGAATGGCTGAAGCTCAAGGCCAACGGCAGATCCTCTGGGTGTCATCTCAATTCCACTGTATAAGAAAAACTGAAAAACACACTGAATTTTTAATTGTGTTACTGTGAACAGTGATGATACAAAGTGATTTAAAGTATTCAGTTCATTATAGTAAGGTGCAATTTTTGTAATGGAAGTGTCTGAGTTTTTCTATGTTCTTTTATTTTATAACAAATATCTTACATATTCAAATGCTATTCATGAACCATAAAGCTTTTTTTTTTTTTTTTTTGTGGAACCGGGGATTGAACTCAGACCCTTGCGTTTGCCAGGGAAGTGCTCATTCCACTGAGCCATCTCCCTAGCCCTGCTAAAAGCTTTTTTAAGTAATCCTATTTTCAATGTCCCTGTTTATACCTTTCGTGAAAAATGACATTTTTTATTGGTCCTGTGAAATAAAAAACAGAAACTTGGTTTTTAGGATGTTGACTGGACAAACAGAGATGAACCCATCAGTGCAGCTGCTTGAGTAACACTGAGAAGCAGAGGCCTTCTCCTGTGCTAGGACCCAAACATGCTCATGGAAATGGAAGGCACTGTGCACATCCGGCTACACAAAGCATTGCATAAGAAAGTCAACTCTAGCCAATAATGTCATTAAGTGCTGGAAAGCACAGGGGATACTAATTTCCTCTTGCTTGGCCTTTCCTCTGGGATCCTCTCCTGCAATTTTAAAGCAGAGTGAACCAGTGGGTATTCAGTAGCTAAAAGTAACTGTAATGTTAAGATGTGGCATTATTTGAAAATGCACAATTAAATATACCACTAAAAGTAATTCTCAGTGACTGTGGTCGCACCCATCTCTTCTTGTCTATTCAGCCCTGTGTCTTTTTCCTTGACTTTGTTTTTCATCATCTTGCTGTTTTCCACCAGAGGGCAGGCAGGGGCTAGGAGAAAGGAACCCCTTTAGGAAACCTGGCTAAAAAGCAATTAGTAAGGGCAGAAATGGAAAAGAACTGCATCCAACACTATTTGAAGATTATCTACAGATTGTATATATTCTCCCATATCCCCAGCTCTCTCTGATATAGAATAATAAGGATCATCGCTGCTTGTGAGCAGGTGGAGTATTCTCTGCACGTCCAGGCTCACTGGAGAGCATGCAGGATACAAGTTCAACATGTTGCATCCATTTTACCTGGTCGCAGGAGTGACTGTGCCAGTTTTTAAACTTGGGATTCCTTCGACTCAGAAAGTGACATTAAATAAATCATACCAATTCCCAATTTTAGTCTGAGGAAAATTACCTAAAGATTCCATTTCTACATATGACTATGTTTGTAATCTTGAATATGAAATGAATATGTTAAACTTTAATCTTGCTACAAATTTACTAGTATACCATAGGTATATAAGCAGCACGATGTTTCTTATATAAATTGCATAGATACATGGAGGTCATACAGAAAATTCTAAAAATCATGCAAATTTCTTCTACAAAAAGGGATTAAAAATGCTCAGCCTATCACGGGTACATAATGTTATGGATATGCCAATGGCTCAAAAAACCAAGTCATATTTTAAAGATGGTTTTCATTTTAGAATTCTGAGCAATAACAATTCAAAAGCAATACAAGTTGTGTATCTTATCCTCCTAGAAACACATAGCTTCTAACCACTTACATATGAATAAAATAAATTTAACGATGAGTAAAAGAAAAACTTAGAACTTTTGAAGAGAGAAAAATCTAAAGGATAATTTACAAGGCTCTTTGAATCCATTCTCTAATATTATTTTAATTAACCAACATCTATTATCCTCTTCACATTTCTTTCCACAACTTATTTTACATTTTCATATTTTGTATCTGAAATACAATAAAATCTTTTGATATGTACTTACATAGGCTTCATTAAATACAAAATTATGATATTTTTGAGGGGATTTCCTTATTTCATACTAATAAATGGAAAGGTTTGAATTTCAATGGCTGAAAGGAAGTCAGATTTTAGTTATGTGAATCCAGGGTAAATTCATTCATGGATCAACAAAGACCTCTTGGGGCCTACAAAATCTTTATTGTTTTCAAGCTACAAGAAATAGCTGGATATTTAGTAGAGAGCTGGATAATAGGGAACATATTCTTCCATAATCAATCCACTTTGGAGTGATTTCCAACTCTGAGACCATCTCTGAAACTTACAAATTCTCCAGAGTTCCTTCAGCCTGGAGTTCAAATTAACTTCTAACCAAATATGAGTGTCAAAAAACGCACTGAAAAATATAGCAATTTTTGATGACTTACTAAATAGTTAATGTGATTCATGACACCATTAAGAATTGTTAATATCTCAGATAGTTATATCATAATGTTTGGAATTAGCGCAATTTCAGTTTACACCTACCACATTAAATTATACTAATTCTTATAAACTGAATGGCATGTCCCTAAGCTACAATTTTTGCTTTATTGGGCTAACTGTACCATATTGAAAAGCATAACTGGAAAAATGTAGCTTTTACATCTATTATATCACATATTATTAAAATAATTTATAATATTCCAGAATTAATGAACCATTTATTTACAATAACTTGTTATTTTATAACAAGTTTACAATAGCAAGTTAATTTATAGCAATTGTATAAATTATGATCAATTGAAATGAAAGATATTAAAACACATTAACCACATTAAATATGGGGAGTTTAAATATTAAAAAGGCTACCTGTACAAAAGTTATTCAAAAGTTAAAAGATGATTCAACAATAGAAAATGATTAGTTATTTGCTATTATACAACTCCTGTATTATTAATTAGACAAGTCTACCACCCTTCATTATGAGATATTATACTATGCCACTGGCTAGTTAATTCATTTAACCCTTGAAAGCCTTGTCAAAGATAAATACACTTATATTCCATTATGACACTTTGTTCAGGGGCCTTAGCATGTAAGAATTCATTTTGGATATGAGTTCTGTGAAAACCTACCCCATTTATGAGGAAGAAAACTCAAACCACCAAATTTTATCATGTGGTAGTTTGAAGAGCTCAAACTATGAAATCTAAAAGTGTCACTGGCAGTGGTAAGTAAAGAGCTGTTGGTTTAGAAGGGTGACTCAACTTGAAACTTGTAATGATGATTTTAATTGACTTACTTAAACATAATGGGTATGCTCTGAAATACATCATTAAGGTAACTACATTTTTTTTCCTTAGGGAGCCTATTGAAAGAAGACATTATAATTACCAATTATATAATTACATCAAAGTGAGAAAAAAATAAAAATTCCCAAAGGTGATCGCTTTCAAAGTCATGATCAGATATATACCTCTATGTACAAAAGTGCCAAAAAATAAATTTAGTGTGTCTCCTTTTAAAGTTGTATCTTTTCACAGGTTCCTATCTCGGTGTGAGTAGGAGCTAACACATCCCAACATTCTGTTTTAGTTTATTTTATTTTTTAGTTATAATTTTCTTTTATTTAGAAAAGTAAAAACAAGAGCAAGAAAAACAAAAACAAAGACAGAAACAGGATAATATATAACAATATGTGTGTTACAGATTTTCAAAACAAACATAGCTGATTAGATTCAGATGAAGAGAAAATATTCTCTCAGCCTTTCACAGAGAGCACATTGGCCAAGCAATGGCCGTGACTCATCCACATGGCTGACACTGACAAAGGATCTACAATCTGAAGTACAGGATCTCAGGATAAATCCTGAGGGGATTTCACTGACCTTATCGGACCCAAAAGCTACAGCTCTTGTTGCATAGATCTTGCTTTATCTTGGTCTTAACCATCCAGCAGAAAAGTATCAAAATGAAGTATACGAAGTAAAGCCATGGTGTTATGTTGGGCTGTAGGGGACTCAGGTCAACAATTTCTCACACTGCCAATCAAGCGGAAGACCCAATACTATTATGGGCTACTGGACTCTTTTTAGAATATTTTACTGAGTTAACACACCTATAATATTCAAATGACAGGACTAAACAAAAAAGGGGATACAGATGAATGTCCATTTTGTATCTGTGTATTCAAAATGGTTAGGATAGATATATAGTTACATTCCCTTAATGAATAGAAGGATTTGTTCTAATAGTGTTTGTAAATAGGATATCATGTCCACATCTTGTACAGCAAATAACCACTAGGAAGAGAGTATGAAACATGTTAATTATTGAAACTGTCCTACCAATTCAATTTGAAACTGTCTCATTGCTATTTGTCTCTCAATAAAATTATGGGAAAAAATAGTTGATTAACCACCAGTGATAGATGTGTTTTCTATTTTTATCATCAAATCTGTTTTTCAGATTACCAGATATAGTAATGCAAGATGAGACATATAATTAAATATTACCACATGCTTTCAGGAAAACTTAAATTTTTATTCTTGTGTCTCATTTTCTTTTATTACATTTTTTAAAATAATACCTTAAAGAGTGTATAGTAATAATTAATATGACATTAGAAATGTTCAGAAGACTAAGATGACAGATATTTCATGCATGGTTTTAGCATTACACATTGCTGTTCTCAACGTAGTTGCTTAGTTCACAAATATCAGCATAGAGAGTTAGTCAGTGAGAATTCTACCCATTAACTGCTATTTTATTTTATTACAATAAAAACAAATAGTAGAAACCAAGACAAAAATAGAGTAACAAGCGGCAGTGCACATGATACAGAGTTTCAAAACAAGAATAAAAATTTAACAATGGTTGTTATATTATATATTTTCATTGTCAAATCTGTTGTTCAGATTAACAGATACAGGTATGCAAAATTGGTCAAATAATTAAACATGAATGCCTACTTTCAATAAACTTTAAATTTTTTTGTCTTTTTTTTACTTTATATTTTTCAAAATTTATTTTTATTTCTTTTGTCCAGAACCGCCATCTTCCAGTAATTTGCCAAAATGAGTAACACAAAGGGCAAGAGGAGGGGAACCCGGTATATGTTCTCTAGAAAACATGTGGTTGTCCCTTTGGCCAAAAAAGTACGAATCTACAGAAAGGGTGATACTGTAGACATCAAGGGAGAGGGCACTGTGCAAAAAGGAAGGCCTCACAAGTGTTACCATGACAAAATAGGAAGAGTCTACATTACCCAGCATGCTGTTGGCATTGTTGTAAATAAACAAGTGAAGGGCAAGATATTTGCCAAGAGGATTAGTGTGCATATTGAGCATATTAAACACTCAAAAAGTTGTGATAGCTTCCTGAAATGTGCCAAGGAAAATGCTCAGAGAAAGAAGGAAGACAAAGAGAAAGGTACCTGGGTCAACTGAAGTGCCAGCCTGCCCCTCCCAGAGAAACACTCTTTGTGAGGACAATGGGAAGGAACCTGAGTTGCTGGAACCATTTTCCTATGAATTCTTGGCATAAACTGGGGGTGTTGCTCTGCCATTCAGTACCTAATTGGCATCTTATGTATTCTAGGTCATACATTAAAAAAAAATCATCCTGTGTTGTAAGGGTGGTTTTCTTAGTTGAACAGGTATGTAGTGCCTTCTTACCTCAGAAATATTTACAGCAGATTTTCACTGTACCTAGTAATTGTGGCTAGTCTTTACTTTTCAGTGTTTTTCTTGATGAAAGATATTGCTGAGTTATTGTGCAGATGTATAACCAAATATTCAAATAATTATAAAATATTTATATTGGCTTGAAGATCCTGTATGTCATCATGGGGAAAGATGTATTAAAATAAAGGGAATTCACTCCAGAAACAAATGTAAGTTTATTTTAGTTAAATAAATTGTTTAAAGCACCTAAAAATTTATTTTAAAGTGAGAATATTAATTGATAAGACATGACAAACGGTGCACATTTAGAAGAACAAGGAGTGAAGACTTCTCTCCTTCATTTCCTAGGCTGACCCAACCAGGAAACAAACAATAAATCTTACCTGTGTGTTCTTCCCTCCCCTCTCTTTCCGATCTCCTTTCTGTCTTTCCTCACTTTCCCTTCTGTTCTCTTCCCTTCTCTTTTCTGTCTGTCTTTCCCCCTCCACCCTTCCCCTCCCCTCCCATCCCCATCTCTTCCCTTTCTTCTCTTCCTCCACTTCCTTCCCCATACATCTTGTCAACTCGATTTGTTCCTAAAGCTTAAGTTTTAATTTGATTCTCTGCTTCCCTTCTTTTCAAATACCTAGCATTTCCAAAATTTCCAGTTCTTTTCTTGTGGCTCACCTTCAGCTCTGCATTCCACTGTCCACCATGAATTAGTCATTTTCTTCTGCCTTAAACAAAGTAGTTGACATGGGCAGCTTGAAGGAGGAAAGGCTTACTTAGGCTCATGGTTTCAGATGTTTCAGTCCATGGTAAGCTGGCTCCAAAGGAGACACATCATAGTATAGAGGTGTAGCAGAAGAAAGATACGCACTGTGACAACCAGGAAGCGGACAGCAAGCAGAACCAAGGGAAGGAGAAGGGGTGAGGACACATCTTCAGAGCCATGCTTGTACTCAGCCAATGGCCGGCCTATTGATGAAGCAAGTAATCTCACAGGCTCCTCTTCAGACCTGGATACTGAATGCTGCTGCTCTGCACAAGCCTTAGGGGAAACTTCACCTACAAACCATAAGACTCAGCCACCAGAAGAGCAAACCTGCTCCAGTAACTCCCCTACTTAGAGAATTTCCATTTTCCTCATCACCTCAGCATGGAATGATTCCATCTGTCCTGGTAGCACATGCCTTGATCATCAAACACCCTGCACTGCACGCATAAGCCCAGTGCCTACTGGTAGTCTCTGAGTACAGACAACTCGTCTTACCTGCATGGGCTCATTTTTCCCATTTATAAATGTGCTCCATCCCCTTCCTCTGCTGACTTTGCTCTCATCACTCTTCTGTGTGGCTGGGATCAAGTGGACCCCATTTGGGATATCCTTCTGAACCACAAGACTGAATTTCTACACCCACCTCTGCAGCATCCACTTAGCACCTGATTGCACCTTGGCAAGCTCCACCACACAGGGGAGCTTCCAGCTTTGTGCTGGTCACAATGCTGTCAGCTTTGTAAGGCCAAGCTGGCCTTTAAATCTATTTGCTTTAATGCTTTCTGGATAAGAAGATAAGATTTTAAACAAATGAATTCATGGCACTATTTCATTGTCAAGAAAAGGTTTTCTGCATTCCTGCACTTCTTGATATTGTTGCACATTCAATGATTATGTGACAAATAAATCGATATATTTTATAGCCTCCTAAATAATTTACATATCTTGGATAAAATATTTTCTATATTCTGTTGATAAGGAAAAAAATGTTTTGTGGTGGTCAGATAATGCAACCAAACACATTCGGTGAGCATATGATAAAACATAATTTAATTTGACTTTAAAATTACTGCCTTGCTGTGCTGGCCCTGGCCCTGGGGCACACTGAGATGGCAATTGAGACTGGGTGTGGTGGTACGCACCTGTAATCCCAGCTCATGGGAGGCTGTAAACAGGCAGATCACTATAAACTGATCTATAGAGAGACCCAGAACACTCTGTAGTCCCTTCCCTAAAATACAAAAATATAAAATAAAATCACTGCTTTGGTTACACAAAACAATCTGGCTTTTATTCAAAACTGAAAATTTATTATTCATGAGCCATGAGGCACAGTCTTCTAATTCTGTACTCCAAGAGGCTGAGACAAGAGGATCACAACTCTGAACCAAGTCTGGGCAACTTGGTAACTTAATAAGAACCCATCTCAAGAAATAAGAAAGGGCTGGGTGTAGACCAGTAAAAGACCCTGATGTTAACCTCTTGTGTGTGGGGGGGAGAGAGACAGAGGGGGGGGGAGAGAGAGAGAGAGAGAGACAGAGACAGAGACAGAGACAGAAAGAGACAGAGACAGAGAGACAGACACAGGGAGGGAGGGAGAGGAAGGGAGGAGAGGGGAGGGGAGGAGAGGGGAGGAGAGAAGAAGAGAAGAGAGGAGAGGATAAAGAGGAGGAGGAGACATGGGGAGAGAGAAAGGGAAAGTGAAGAGGCAAGAACCCTTATAATTTCTGACTAGGTAGCTTTAACACTCCTGCTATTGTTTCTCAAATTCACTTATTTAGGTGTAAGACTGGAACACCTTATTGAGACAAGTCCATTAAGCAGTAAGTCATTACCAATAGTTCTTTAGGACGGTTTATCAAATTGTCATTACAAAAGGACAGTGACTTATTACGGAAAGTCAAGCTGAGCTCAGAATTCTCCAGGGGAGCATCTTAATTGCTCCTGCAGACCTGCATCAAGAAGAACCATCAGTGTCTTCACTGAGCAGTTTTACAGACAGGTGAGCTCTGTAGAGCCAACATTTTTTCCATAGGAGGAGAGCTCCAAATTTTTGAACAGTGACCAATAATGAAGACCAGCGCAGGGCACCGTGCCTACCATCCCTGCATTCTGACGATCCACAACTATACTGAGAACTATAAAGCAAACTCTCAGGCCAGAAACAAACTAAACCAACTTTGAAGTTGCTCCAGGAATCCGGAAATACATCTTTCTCCAAAACCTTTCTAGAAGATTTCATGTAGTAATGCTTCTTAGCATTGCTAATAAATTTTATTTTAAAAGAAATACTCGGATCTTAGGGGACAGTCCTTGCTGTATGACATAACATAAGATTTTGAGGGTACACCTGTTTTTGTGTGTATAACTGCATGTGTATAAACATTGTGAAAAGCATATTATAAAGAGAAGAATTTGGTGTATTATTGCATTTCATGTTCTTTTAGAACTAGTACCTATAAAGCCAAGGGAATATAACTGATTTGTCCAAGGGCACACATCAATGATCAGTATGCTGTTTAATAAACATTATTTTCTAATTAATAAACATTTTTTCTAATTGATAAACATTAATGTCCATCAGAAAAACTATTTGCTCCCTGGTGAGCAGATGTTCACACTCACTCTCCAAAAGCCATCTCTCAGCTTTCCAGTGTAACACTCTACACATCTATCTTTCTTGAGCTTCATATAAATTTTATGATAAAAATAAATGTATCCCCTCTCTGGAAGGAAATCTTCGCTCATCATGATGTGTCATAGGATCCCCATCCCAGGCTGCACACATGCCCTGTGCCAGTTCTTTTAGGATTAGCAGCTGCTATGAGCAAACGCATAGCATTAAGGCTGAGTAATTTGGCACGCTTTAAATAGATCCAGTTTGGTTTTCATTTAAAGAATAATTTGATTCAGTAATGTCATTTAAGCCGATGCAAAAGCTTTCACAAGGACTCACATATAGTAAATGATCAAAGCTGTAGTTATTTAGATTTTTATTTGCTAAAAATATCAGCATAATATTTTTAGCAAAAAATTTCCATTCCATTCTTAGTTATAACTTTGGAGGAAGGAGTCCAGAAAAAGAAAATTGAGTTTCAATCACTTCGCTAGAAATAAGTGTATTTGATTACTATTTGGAAAAGTTTGCCTTTTAACTTCAAATCACTTAGGATATAATAGAAGGAATATCAATCATTATTATTATTTTTTTTTTCGCGGCAACAGGGATTGAACTCATGATGTTGTGCTTGCCAGGCAGGCGCTTACACCGCTGAGCTGTATCCCCAGCCCCCTTATTATTCAATAAAAAAAGATGTGTTAGAAAATTGGACCAATGCCCCCCCGCATCTCCAAGAAAAGCCGTGGCTCTAGTTGGTACCATGGTGTATCATAAAAGTTTCAACAACAACGATGTGTCTAAAATAAACAGAAAGATGGAAATAGCGCTGCTGTGATTGTTGAGTTTTAAAATTTAACTATAAAGCAAATGAGAAAGTTTATGCCTGGTAAGTTGATGTAAATCACTCTCCCTTGCTGTGCTCCTGCTGTTATACATCAATACTTGAGACTGAAATAGTACCGATTAATTACAATTCTGGAGGTCAGCCACAGGAAGGGCAGATAGCTATTTGAAACACAAGGTGTTCGCAGGTCTGTGGGCCTTTCTGCTAGAAATGATTCTCATGGAGAGTCGATGTCCCTGGTCCTGCAGCATCATGCATTCTCTGGCTCTTGGAGCTCATGCATTCTCAATGTGACAGCCAATTGAGTCCTCTGGCATCGCAGGAGTTTGACTTTCTCCTGTCCCCTTGAGCTTGTTCAAGCATGGGGGATGACATGGGACTGGAACCCACAATCTGGATATTCTCTGGGAATCAGAAAATGAGTGTAGTTGGAGATGCCTGATTCTGCTGGCACTGCAGGGTAGAGCAATTTTGGTAATAAAAGCAAATATGCTGGATTTAAAACAAAACTGTCACAAGGCACTGAGGGGTTCACAACAGAATCACAGAGTAGAGAATGCAAGAGCTAGTGCAAGCTCATTGAGTGCAATCGCTACTGGGGAGATGAGGACATCTGTGGGGTAGCGAATATTGCCTGCTTTTAGACAGCCTCTCCCAAGTGATGAAGAAAGTAAACGAGGATCGAGGATAGGTGCAGGGTGGCAGCATTACAGAAAATCCTCCTCACGTTAAACTCAAAACTCAAATGATAAAATATACTGATCAGCATTCAGTTCACACACGTGGATTAAACTCTAATGTGAGAATTCACACAGCGAATGGATCAGTATTTTTTATCAGCACCTGAGAACTGTTACACCTTTTATTTATCTTTTAGGAAATCCTTGTCTTTCCATTCTTTTAATGTAAATTTTGCAGTTATTTGCTTATATGTAAATATTTTACTTTTAAAATAATGAAGCTTTTAATTGCTATTGTTTTATAGAGGTTTGAAAGAAAATTAACTCCTTTATTAAAAACAAATTTATCCATAAAAAACCAAAACAACAAAAAAGTCAAATTATTCCAGCCCACATTTAGTTTTTATCACTAATTTATTAGGGAGACAGTTTTTTATTTTTATTTTTTTAATGTTCGAGGGAAGGTAGGAGATCGCTCTCCCCACGAAGCTGCAACCCCAAACCAACCCTTGCTCAGAAAGCCAGCAAAGTGTACAGCACTTAGGTGGACTAACATCCGATCTGGTTATCACTTCCAGCTGCCGGACCAAGGAAAACACAAATGTACTCTGGAGGAAGTCATCCTCAGCCTACGCCCCAATGAGTTCAGAGAAATCATTTTAATAAAACCACTGACCAATAATAATAAAATGCAATCAGCTACACAAGAAAACAGAGTATCAGAAAAGTTCAAACATGATCAATAGAAAGTAAAAACTCTTCTATTGAAATTAGCACCATGTATTCAAAAATAACTTTGCCAATTAAAAGAAATAAAGGATAAATGTGACAGACATTTGAAGAATAAGAATCCTGAAAATGCTATCTTTGACAAAAACAGAGCTTCTTCTTCTTCTTCTTCTTCTTCTTCTTCTTCTTCTTCTTCTTCTTCTTCTTCTTCTTCTTCTTCTTCTTCTGCTGCTGCTGCTGCTGCTGCTGCTGCTGCTGCTGCTCCTTCTTATTCCTCTTCCTCTTCCTCCTCTTCTTCTTCCTCCTCTTTCTCCTCCTCCTCCTCCTCCTTCTAATGTATTTGTATAGAGTCTCACTACACAGATTGGACTCAGTGATCTTCCTGCTTTTAGTCTCCCCAGCACCGGCATTTCAGGTGTGAGCTACCATGCCTGATCTCAGTGGCTGGCTCAGCCTGCTCTAGAGGGCAAGGCTGGCAGGCATGTGGTGCTGGGGATCAAACCCTGGTCCCTGTGCTTGCACAAGCAGACAGTTAATCCCCTGAGCTGTCTTGCCAGCCTGAAAACAGAGCTTCTAAGAATAAAAATTATTATAGCAAAAGTTTTCAATCTAGTTGGATAAATTTTGTTTTCTTTTAGGGAAGGGTCTACAGGGTGTTCAGGGTCTCACTACCTGATCAGATTCGTAGTGATCCACCTGTTTATAGCCTCCCAAGTGCTGGGATTACAGGCATGTGCCACCACGCCCAGTCTCATTCGCGGTCTCAGCGCACCCTCCGGGCAGGACCAGCAGGGCAGGCCCAGGGATGAAACTCTGGCCCCTGCGCCTGCTTACAGATGCTTAAATCCGCTGAGCTATTTGGCTGGCCCTTCTAGTTGGATGAATTTAACAACAGTTTATGAGATCCAATTACGCACATGAAAATTTGTGAATGCCGTTTGTTTGTCAATAGGATTTTTTTTTTTTCCGTGTAGTTCAGGCTGCTCTTCAACTTACTATGGAACCAGTCGGTCTTCAAATTGGTAGCTGTTCTCCAGTCTCAGCTTCCTGAAATACAGTAGTACAGGTGTATGCCACGATGCGGGATGAAAAATCTGTAAACTGTTAAAGGAAACTATCCAAATATAGCACTAGGAGAATAAAATAGAAGAAAAATGACGGGCAGAAGAAGGGAGGGGAGAGAGAGAGAGACAGAGAGAGAGAGAGAGAGAGAGAGAGAGAGAGAGAGAGAGACAGAGACAGAGACAGAGAGAGACAGAGAGAGAGAGAGAAAACTTAAAAGACCTTGAGGACAGAGTGAGAAAGGTTAACCTATGTTTAAGGAGTGCTCCACAGGAAAGAAAGAAGTGCTGTCTCTTGGGTAGATGTTTGTTTGAAAAGGTAGGGGGTGGTGAGTGAAGGCAGGAGACAGGAAAAGAGGTGTGGCAGGACTGTCCTGCTACAATGCTGTATATGGTTAGATTTCTAAACTTCTGTGTAAAAATATGTAATTGTTTATTCTTATTTTTTAAATATATTTTAATTTATTAAAATTTTTTTCTTTGTATTCTGTAGGGACTTAAAGTTTAACATATCAACACTTGATGAAAAATGCCTGCTCTGGGGCTAGGAAGATGGCTCAGTGGAACAAGCATTTCCCTGGCAAGTTCAAGGGCCTGAGTTTAATCCCCATTTCTGCAAAAAAAAAAAGAAAGAAAAGAAAAATACCTGTTCCATGTTATGCTTAAGATGTTTTATACTCAGACAGATAGTGAGGTTAAGCTTAACAGCCTAGTTTGTAGGAAATAACAATAAGTTTCTCTTCTTGAAGGTTAATAACCTAAGTTTGCAGACCAAAAATTAAAGAAAAAGGAGGGCCGCAAGGGCAGTCAACATTTTGGCCCTAGCCTTTCAAGGTCAGTAAAGACTCAGGATATAGGTGAACCTGTACTATAACATCCTGTAACTCAGTCGTGGTCCCAATTTTCTGATCAAGGAGATTATGGGGCCACAGAGGAAAGTGATCAATGATGTAGAGTGTGCCTAAGGAGAGTCACATGGAGAGAAAACATTCTCTCAGGCTTTCCCAGTGAGCAAATTGGTCAAGCAATTGCCGTGACTCATCCACATGACTGACACTGAAAAAGGACCTACAAACTGCGGTACAGGGTTCCAGGATAAATCTGGAGGGGATTTGACTGTTCTTACCAGATATAAAAGCTATGTTTCTTGTTATATAGTCTTGCTTTATCTTGGTCTTAACCATCCAGCAGAAAATTATAAAAATGAAGTATAAAAAGTAAAGCCATATTAATATGCTGAGCTGTAAAAGGCTCAAGTCAATAACTTCTGACATTGCCAGTCTTATAGAAACCCCACTACTATTATGACTATTGGACTATTTTGGAATATTTTGCTGAATTCACACACTTATAATATTTAAATGACAAAGCTACACAAAAAAGGGGATACAAATGAACAAACATTTTGGATCCATACATTTAAAATAGGGTAGATATACAACTACATTCTCTTAATTCAATGAATAGAAAGATTTATTTTAACAGTGTTTGTAAACAGGTTATAATGTCTGCATCTTGTACAATGAATAACCACTAAGACAACAATATGCAATATATTCATTATTGAAACTGTCCTACTAATCAGATTTGAAACTGTCTCAATGCTATTTGTTTCTCAATAAAATTATGGGAAAAAAAAAAGAAAGAAGTAGCATGGGGCAATAGGTAAAGAGCAAAGAGTTGTCTTTCAAGACTGATCCAGCACAAAATTCTAGAGCTTTGAAAGCTGGTGACTCCAAGCAAAATAGATGAAAATAAAACCATATAAATAAAAATAAGACCCTAAAATTGTAAGGACCAAACATACACACAAAAAAATATTTATAATTGCCAGGGCAAAGAGAGAATTAAAAGGCAGTTTTATTTGTTTCATTTTTCAAAAAATTAACAAGTAGGATCAGGGATGACCTGGCAAAAGCAATAAGACATCCCAGAATAATCAATCTATGTTTAGTGTATGAAGAAGAAAGAGCTACCACCCAACGTCTCTGTACCATTGAGTGGACAGGTTGGGGGCTATTTTGAGTATGGACATAAATAAAGCTACCTACAACAAAAATTTGGCAAGTTCATGTCCACCTCCACTGGCACTCACTAAAGGCAATTCCGGGGAAAGAACCTCACTTAAAAAAATTGATCTGAGATAGAATATTTGAGAAGGAAAGGAAGAAAAGTAGCTGCATTGAATTATCTATGTATTTACTATGTGAAGTTTCTGCTCAGTGCCTTGTCAGGCTAATTCTAACAATAAATTTTGGCTGACCAGATAGCTCAGCAGACGAAAGCTCTTGCTTAGGCAGAGCGCAGTGGCCGGGGTTCCACCCCCAGCCTGCTGTGCCTGCCCCACCCCAGGGGTATGCTGAGATGGCAACTGAGAAGGCAATTGAGATTGGACCTGGTGTAATCCTAGCACTTGGGAGGCTGAAAAACAGGAGAAGCACTACAAGTCTGATCTGCCTAGTGAGACCCAGCAGACCCTGTAGACTCTGTACTAAAATTAAAAAAAAAATTAATTGCACAAACAAAAACCCTCTTCATTACCCTCTTATGTGGGAATGCAAGCATGCTTCTTATTGATCCTTGTAATAGTCTACTTAGTAAGATGATAATATCCTCCTACATTGACTTTTTATTAAACTATATTCCAGATATGTAAAAAATGTTTTATAATCACTAAATGCAGTTTTCAACAGTAGCTTCAAATGAGGCAATTTTTCAAAGGGACAAATAGAATTGTAAGGTCTTTTTCTTTAATTTACATATTTGATACAGGATCTCACTATGCAGCTTAGACTTACAGTGATCCTCTTATTTTCAGCTTCCCCAGTAATGAGATTACAGTCATATGCCATCATGCATGGCACTGTGTTCTCGGGACAGGGCCTCATGGCATGTGGTGCTGGGGTTCGAACCCTGATCCTTATGCTTGCCTAAGCAGTCACTTAGTCTGCTGAGCTATCTCCCCAGCCCTGTAAATCTAGGTAACTACTAAAATATCTTTATTTTATGAAAAATTAAAATAGTTTCATAAAAAGTAAGAGAACAATAATAGTTAATACATTGTGTGTCGTTAACTTCTAAGTGGTTACCTAGAACACAAGACAGCACTGAAAAAGAAGTTCTGAGCTCTTACCTGTTTGTTTCTTCTTTGTACAAAAGAATCTCTTGTTTATGTATTCACAGATGTTAAAACTAGTACTTTGTTACACAATTCAATTTTATTTTCTTCCACTTTGAAAAGCTCAACAGCAGGGCTTTTCAAATGGGTGAGAGATTCTTACTAGAAGATGTGCCGGTATTTTAGAGTTAAAGATGTAAGGTTCTGGCAAACACTAGATTTGGGTAAATAAAGGAATTGCCTTATAAACTCAAACAAAAAGGAGAGGATGTGGGAAAAGTCACATTCATATGAAATATTATTCAGTCACACATGCAGTTTGTTCAGTATTTTTTTTTCAGTAGCAGGGATTGAACTCAGGACCTTGTGCTTGCCAGACAAGCACTTATTCTACTATTCTATTGAGCTATCTCCCTGGCCCTCTTTAGTAACTTTGGAAACAAAACATAAAACCTGTTGGTCATACAGGGCAAGTGGCTTGCATGTGCCCCCTCTGATGCCACAATAGAACTTGACCCCTCATACATGGAGTACAAAAATACTAAAACTTATGGATATGTCTGAGAGCCAATGACTGAAGAAAGTGCACATTTCAAATAAAGACAACCCCATCTCAGGTGATAAGGTTGGAATGGGCTGCTGGTCTCTCTCTCTCTCTCTCTCTCTCTCTCTCTCTCTCTCTCTCTCTCTCTCTGAGGAAGCATTTCAGTTCCAAAGGCCATTCTCAAGTGACAAAATGGGAGAATCCAAAGAGCATCCTCATGGGAGTGCCTTCAGAAAGCAGAAGAGGTTCATTCCCTAACTTGGCAAAGAGCACCTCAATAGTTTAGACAAGTTTTCTCTAAGCCATGCTATCTGTAACAGGATAATGCAGGTAACAATTCTTCAACCATCACTCTAAACAATGTAAGTTTAAATAACAAACTTTGGGGTCTGGTGTGATAGATCAGTGGACTACAGTGCCTGCTTAGACAAGCTTAGGAAAGCACAGGGACCATGATTTGATCTCTGGAACCACATGCCACACCAGGCCCTCCTCCAGGGTGGGCTGAGTGGGCCACAGAATCTGGGCATAGTGGCCTATGCCTGTAATCCCTGCACTGGTGATGTTGAAAACAGGAAGATCACTATGAGTCCAAGCTGCATAGTGAGACCCTGTAACAATCAACAATATTTTAAAAAAATTAAATAAGATAAAATGATTGCAGATTTATACACTGCTAAATAAGTCTACCTTAAAGATTTATTGGCTATTAAGTGGCATGCACTTGATGCAATTATTTCAGGAAGTTGATAGAATAATTCTCTGTTGCCAAAGTAACTCCAATTTTATGGTAATTTTTAGAAAAAAATTCTTCTCATGAAAAGAATGTTAAACAACTTGCATTCAGTATGTGGCAGGATGGACAGAATTGAAAGAAAATGTATCAAGTATATCCACAACTAGGAGTATTTTTAAAGTAGAGCCATTTTGAAAAGATGTTCAGTTTACAAATTTTGTTTCCCCTTGATAATTGACATGAGACTTCTCTGAGATTTCCAGTCTTAACATGGACTTTCAACTTAGAAAAGTATGTCTCTGTTTTGCCCAAATTAGGCAAATATTCTAGTATATTGTGAATCAATATTAGCTTGAATTATCTTTCTTTTTAGATTGTTTTGGATGGGAACTGAAAATACTCTCTATATATTAGATATATTGTATCTAATATTATATAATATATATATATATATATATATATACATAATTTGTCCATTCCATAATCCCAAAGCACCATAGAAGCTTATTTAACAGTAACATGACCATTGACAAATGTCTAGATGAAACCAGATGCTTATATTTAGTGTTAGGACATAAAAATAAATGTGGACTAGAATAAATCATAATAGAGTAATCCAGCTTTCTTCATCATGAGTGGGAATAAGCTAAAAGGTTCAAATTCCATTCATGTTTTTAGATATAATATCACCTTGTAACAAGGGGAGTTTTTTTAACCTATTAGCTGATCTAAAATTTCGTACTATTTTAAACACCTGTTAAATCCCCATATGAGCTTGACTGGAATGAACATGACCACATTACTATTAGAACTACTAGTAGAAAAATAAAACATCCCCAAAGACTTTCATTCATATATTACTTTCCAAACACACAGAGTAGAAGTGAATTAATACAAGCATATGGTATAACAAACAGTTGGAGAAAATGTA
This sequence comes from Octodon degus, assembly GCF_000260255.1. NCBI lineage: Eukaryota > Metazoa > Chordata > Mammalia > Rodentia > Octodontidae > Octodon > Octodon degus. The sequence goes on from NW_004524591.1 coordinate 4,766,873, forward strand.
CTACCCCATAAGACAAAAATCAGTGTTCAGTGTGTAGCACCATTAGAAATTTTTCACATAGAATTATTTTGGAAAACATCTATTCTTTGTTATATACAGATTTAAAAAAAAACCATTAAGCCCTATAATGATCCTGTCCAGGAATTCTACTCTAGGAACAATTAATTTCAAGTATCTATTGAAAACATCAGTAGCTTGGGTATAGTGTTATCACCCAAAATGGTATTGACTTGAAAGGCGCAGCTAAAAAAATAACATTCTTAACTGATCTTGAAATCCTGCTCTACATAGTAAATCAAACTGATATGCTTGGCTCATGGAGTCATAAGACATTATCAGAGATGACTCTTGAATTTGTAAAACTTAAATATTAAGTAAGGAAAATATGGACGATCTAATATTCTTATTCCTTCAACCTTGAAAACTGCATCTAAAAGAATTATCTGTAGGGTATATTCATGACAGAATTTAACTTTTTGTTTAATGTATTTAGGACAGGGTCTACAGGGTCTCACAATGTAGATCAGATTCATAGTGATTCCCTTATTATCATCCTCCCAAGCACTGGGATTACAAGTGCATGCCAGGATGCCCAGTCTCAATCGCCATCTTGAAGTGTGACCCTGGGGTGGGGCTGGCACAGAGAAATCATAATTCTTGAAAAAATATTTGTCATATAATCTTAATTGTGAAATGGACTGGATCAGAAGTAGTGGTGAGGGGACTCAGTCATGGTGGTGCTGCACTCCGAAGTGGATTCATCTGGCTCATGCTCCTAAGAGGCGGGGCATGGCTGGAGGGGTGATGCCCAGGGCCTCTCTGGAGAGTGTTTCTCCCTGCCATCTTCCTCTGTCTTGTTTTCCAGCTGTCATGAAGTGGAAGCTTGCTACACTCTGCTATTCAACATGGTTTCTCCTTTGGAGCCAGCTGGTCTTGGACTGTATCCCTAACCACTGTGAACCAAATTAAACCTCTCCTCCTTCACAGTGCTGGGGTCAGGTAGTTGTCCCAGTATGGGTGTCATTAATCGTTCTGCCTGTTCTGAAGTTTGGCTTTGAGCTACACAGACATAAAAATTTCAGATCTCAAAAATGAATTTACATTATCTGGATTATTATAAATATTGATCAGGGTAAATTAAAATCTTCTTTACTGAAAAATAATATTTCCATAGGACTAAAACTTAATTCTAAAATATAACCTTTAAATATAATGTCCATCATACAATCAAAAATGGATGGTAACATTAAACATAAAAGATTCCATGAATGTAAAAGAAGATAAATTAGGTAACTGAATAGGTTCATGCATAATTCTAACTTAAAATTGCTAGAATTTAAGATACTATATATATATATATATATATATATATATATATCCTTAGTATTTTGAAGGCGATATATACTAAACTTTCAATTTTGTGGGAGAAGAAACCTGAAATTTATTGGGGAAAAGACTATGTAGGTAGTAGGTACTCTAGAACTGCAAAACACAACTAAAATTAAAATGTAGTAATCTTATTCAAGGGAAAATTAGCCATAGATGTTGCAAGAGGAAGAAGGAGAATATTGTGCTAAGCAAACACTCCGGAATGAAAGCCACAGATTTGAAGTGGGAGTGAGCTAAGAAGACAGAATAGAAGGTGTTTGAGGGAACACGGTGATGGACTGCTAAGAGATGTCTAATTATAATTTTAGAGGGAAAGCACAAAAGAATGGGGCCAAGGCTGTTTAACGAGATTAAGTGTAAAGATTTCTAAAGTTGCCGAAAAACAGTCATTCGTAACTTTAAAAAGGCCAAAATAATCTTACAGTACAATTAGTCTAAAACTAGATACAGCTTTACAATGCTGCAGTACACGAAAAACTAAGATCTTCAGCATAGCCAGAGACAAGCCTTGCCATTCATCATGAAATACTTAGTCCACACTTCTTTCTCAAGGCTTTTTGGACTGATTTGATAATTGTTCAGAGATTTTCTTCTAAATATACTAAATGACTAGTTGGGTGTGGTTCAGTGATAAATCAGTTGCTTAAATATACTCAATGAAAAGTAGTTAATTTAACACAACCGAAAAGATGACTTTAAATTTCTCAAGTTTTCTACATCTGTTGAAATGTTTGCACTGCATCTTCCGAGTTGGTAATTTTTTTTTTTTAAGAAGCATGAAATATAAACTCAGAAAGTCTGTTTTCTAATACATTAGATTTTTGGGAATCTCAACGTTCTCATTTTTCTTTTGTATACTAGAAGTGAATCAATGGCATTCATTGAATGGTACGATGGCTATCTCAGAGGGTTACATAAAAATATATCCAATTAAATATAATATTATTTAAAATCCTTGGAAAAAAATCTCCAAGTTAGAAAACAAAGTCTTATCTCTTTAAAGCAAGAACATCAAGTTCACATAAGTGTGTCTAATTCACTTGTCAAATATATGTTACATTTGGGTTATATAGATTTTTTCAGTTCTTAAAAAAATAAAATTTTATTGATTATGTAAGTTATGTGTTATAGACCTGTTATAAAGCTCTCTCACACTCCAAATCCACCAGAGCTTTCTGTTCTAGCAATGGACAAGTAAAGACAAAACAACTCTAGGAAGACTGTGTGACACAACTTTATAATGGTTTTACAACAACTTGAAAATCCAAAATCTCTGAAAATCCATTTGTTTGAAATCCATTTGTTCGTTTTTTAGTTGCGGTAGACTATAGAGTCTAAACCTAATTTGTAGAGTTCCATTTTGATTTTATTTAGATAAGGCTAAGTGAATATTCACATCATTTTTTGCAACAATTATTGGTAGTTGGACAAAAGTTGTGCTGACACAGATACCACAGGACAGTCCATGATGATGATGCACTGAATGTGTACCTTTCTAGACCTCTAAACTATAATCGATCACAAGCTTTCAATAACAGCAATGAGAATCTGTTCATGGCACAAGCTTATAATATTGTCATCACTTTCAGACAAGAACATCATGCCCAAAGTTAATAAATAATAAGAATGGAGCCCTGAGGAATTTATGGAGTACTACCCTGCCATAAAGAAAAATAAACTTGTCATTTCTATTAAAATGGGTGCCCCTTGAGGCCAAAATATTAAGGAAATAAATAAGACACTCAAGATAAAATATCATGTGGTTTCTGCAGTATAGGAAACCAAAATTTTAAAGATAAAAATAAAAGATAAGAGGAAGTAGGGAGATACATCTTTCTCAAACGGGAAGGGGGATAACGGATAAAAAGAGAGTCAAAGGAAGGAAGGGAAAGGATATGAAGAAAGGAATTATATGTATTATGTATGTGTACTGACTCCCACAAGGACCATCGACATTACGTACTACAAATACATATTCCTTTTTTAATAGGAAATCTTTAGGGGACAGAGGACAAAAAGCAATGTGAAGTTATAGGGGAAAAATCCTCACCTGTATAGCTAACATAGGTGGATAAGACAATTTGCTTAGTCTTGAATTTAACTGTGCAATTTCTAAACATTTGGCAAGTATATTAATACTACTTATGGTGGTTGATCAATTGGATCAACCTGAGAAGCGAAAAGCTTGACTAAATCAGTTCAGCAATTCCACACTAAGGTATGGAGGCGCTACCCTAGAATAACTCATTACTTAAAGGATATGTAAAAGGGAATTGAGGAAGGATGGAGGATTCCATTTCTGGGAGGAGCTTCGGTCTTTGCAGTTAGCTTGGGCGTGTCTCCTGGCTTCTAGTGAAGATTCTTTGGCTTTTTCCTGGGATCCTTCAGCCTGCTGGTTTAGACCCATCAGCCATTCATTATAGACCCATTGGCCTCCCAGTATGGACTTGCACACAACACTGCGGTAAGCTGCAGGTGGGGGACTGAATCCTTCAATGTCCAGTATGCAGACACCCTCAGCACGCTTCGACACCCAACTCTGTGGCTGACTATCTTAAGCCAATCTTGGAATTTCTTCTAGATTTGTACCTCTTGTGTTATATCTGTTCCTCTATTAAAACTGTAACTGATACGCTGCTTCCATTTGGAAGACGATATCTTTCCTGTGTAAAAATCATCTTTAAATGTCAACAGAAAAATGTAGACAAAGAGAGACAATGAGTTGTTTTGGTAACTTATTTTCGTTTGTTTTTAGTTTGAGTTTTTATAACTATAGCTCAAGGAGATTCTGAAACTATTGTGTAGGATGGGTACTATTCTCTGTACATTAGTAAACTGCCTAAATTTTCTTTAGCAATCCTTGAAGACCTATTTTTCAACATCACAAATCTTGAGATACAACAGTAAAAAATTAAGTGGTTCTTTAATAAAGAACTTTTTTTACTATTTTTCTAGAAAAAAAATTGGAAATGTAAGCAAACTAACCAGAAGTTAAGGCTTTAAATTGTTCTAATTTCCAGAGGAATGCTATTTTTTGTTTCTTGTTAAATAGAAATATGTAACTTGTAAAAGAAAAGAGATATGAAAATACAAATTATTCCGATAGCACTCATAAACCCTTCCATAGAAACATAGGCAGATATTATCCAGGCTAATTGCAAAAAAGAGAGACAAGAGAAATGAAGAAAATAGAAGCACAGGTTACCAAGGCTCATGACTTCTAGACTTCTCATTAGGAACACACACACACACACACACACACACACACACACACACACACACAAAAGAATAGCATACACAATACTGATGGCCAATTTGTGTGATGCAGGATAAAATCAGGAATATCCACCACTTGAATAATCATACTTAAGCAATAATGCCATTCTTGTAGCATCAAGAATTATTTTCAATTTCCAGTGTAAAGAGACTATAAGCAGGAGCCGGGGAGATGGCTCAGTGGGCTAAGCACTTGCCCAGCAAGCACAGGGGTCTGAGTTCAATCTTTGGTTCTGCCAAAAAAAAAAAAAAAGACTATAAGCAGATATGTAAATATAGAATGATCTTGTTTTTCCTGATATAGATTCAGTGCAAGTTAACTTTGTTTATTAAATAACTTTCACAAACAGATATAGACCATTTACTCTAAGAAAATGCTCAATGGTCAAAGACAAATTAGTTCTGACTGCTTCAGTTTTGTTTATATGCCTTATATGTGTTGTTTAGTTTCCAAGTTCATGTCTTTGATACGGAAGATTGGGAAGAAGGAAAACAGACGAGCTCAGGCAAAATTCCATTACCTTCCTCATGGGGTGAGGGTGAAAGGAAACTGGACAGGAGCAACTCAGAAAAGACAATATTTCAGAAGTGGAAAGTAGACATATGTAATCATGCTTCAAGTTGCTTTATGGTGCTGCTTATTGTTTTCAATATTTTGTTTCCTACACATCCATATATCTGCAGTTTCATTATAAAAGACTTCTAGGACATCCAGGTAGGTCACTGAAACACTTTCAATTTCCTGTAATAGTTAAATGTAGAGTGTGTTGGAGAAACAGGGAGCTTGGGCTGTACGACTTCCTGGAGCAATCTCTGTTGTGGGAGGGCGAAGCTCCTCCAAGCTCACCTTAGGGCATCTGTGCAGCTGGCCAGAACAGTCACCCCTCCTCCATCATAGTAGGCAATTTCGAGACTTCCCCCTCATTTTAAGATAGACAGCATCCAACAAATTCCGGAAGCTGCCAAGTACACATGCCTATAAGCTCATTTTAACTCCATACAAGTGTAGAATCTGAAACGTGTTACCTTCTTGTTCCTCTTCCTAACCCAGAGTTCAGGGACTTTAAACTCACGGTTGCATCACACATTGTGACTTTCCAAACTGTAGTTTCAAGACTGCATTTTGTGCTACAAATACATATGCAAAAGTAATGAAGATACTACCATAATAAACATACCTGTTAGACTGGGCGTGGTGGTGCACACCCATAATCAAAACACATGGGAGACTGAAAACAGGAGAATCACTATGAGTCCGATATATGTGGTGAGACCCGATAGACCCTGTACAAAATATATTAAAATAATGAAAAAATAAATATACCTGTGATAAAATAAGACTTCTCCAGACCATCACTGATTATTATTTCTTTACTTTTGTCGAGTAGGCCATTCCTTACTGATTATCCGTGCAGGCCAGTAATCACTACTCTGCTGCCACATCTCCACTGCACCAGGTTTGACCCATTCATTTCTCAGAAAGAAACACTAATAGGAAGGACACACCATGGAGCAGAGGCCCAAAATGGCATCAGTAACCCCTGGGATTTTAGATGCTCCTGTCAGGCACTTCCCCCGCTCATCCTCTGAACTCCAGATCTCACATTCCTCCTTCTTGCCTACTATCTGCCTCTTACACTACCTACTTGGGTTTTTCTGAGCTCGCCAATGGCATCTTTCATGGTGTTCTGGGCCCTTGATATTAGTTGGACCTCTTAGGAGTGTTTTCCTGATTTCTATTTTGTTATTTGTCTTAAGAGCACAACCCAGGTTTGGTTTCTATTTTCTCACTAATAATATCTATACCCAAACTCTGCTTGAGTGAAGCTGTGTAAGCCACACTTAACAACATCTGAAAAATAAGAAGACTATTTTTTTAAAATTTAAATATATTTTAATACATTTTGAAAGTGCTCCCTGGTAGCACCACAATTGTTTCTCATTGATAAGTAAAATTTGAGTTTCAACATTTTTGCTTATTATATATGACTGTACTATTATTATTAAACAAATATATAATGATTGCCTCATGCAGCTATGTAGGAATTTTACATTTAAACTAAGATGAATTTTAAATTTTTTTGCCATAGTTTTATTGATAAGCAAAGAGCAATGAGAGTTTCAAATCAAATCGGTAGGACAGTTTCAATAATTAACACACTACATACATTCTTCTTAGTGTTTAAATGCTGTACAAGATGCGGACTTGATATCCTACTTCCAAACACCATTAGTGTGGACCTGGCCCTAGCTCAGTTCTTTAAGTGACTGCTTCCACAAAGCTGTCAGCCTCCGGTTGCTCTAGTTAGATCCCCACAATACTCCAACCAGCCAAAAGTGCCCTGAAGGCATTCGAGCCTTTGGCCCGCCGGAGCCTGTTCCTGTCGACTGACCAGAGTCCGCGAATTCTCCGCTGCAAGCCCCGCTGCACCGCCCAGACCTCAGGTAAAAGGCAGTATAGTTTCTATTCTTTGAAAACACTAAGAATATGTCCCTGCACCAGTTTTTACTAGAGCCAATCACCTGCCATGCCTGGAACAGGGACCGTACCCAGATTGCCCTTAGTCCCAATAATCACGAAGTTCACATCTATAAGAA
>NW_004524591.1:4781081-4798302 GCF_000260255.1 Octodon degus
ATTATTCTTGTGCTGAATTTCTGGGATCTTGACTATTATATGTCTCGGTGTGTTTTTCATTGGATTGAGGTTACAAGGCATTCTGTATGCTTCATTTACCTGAATGTCAGATTGTTTCCTCATATTTGGGAAGTTTTCTGCTATTACTTCTGCCCATATTTTTTTAATGTCGTTTGTACTGATTCCTTCTTTCTCGTTGATGCCTATTAGTCTCACATTGTTCATCTTTGCATCATCTTGCAGGTGATGGATTATTCTTTCCTGCTCCTCATTGTTTTTAAGAGATCCTTTCTTACTTTTTCACTAGCTACAACAGCATCTTCAAGGACTGAAACTCTATCTTAATTTTCACTTAAACGGTTTTGCAAAGTTGTGATTGAGGTTTTCATTTCCTCTATATTTCTTTGACTCTGCTTCTTGCGATCTATTTCTTTCCTGTATTGCTCATTCAAGGAATCCGTCATTTTTCTAGTCTCTATTTTTTTAATCAATGTCTTCTTTAGAAGAAGTTATAAATTCTTTTACTGCAGTGTTTTTTTCAGATTGGGTTTCCTCCCTATGTTTCTGTAGTTGCTTTTTTACTTCAGATGCTATGAGTTCTGAGAATTCTTTTTTTATTTCAGAAAAGAGTTGTGCTCTGATTTCCTCTATATCTTTCTACTGTTGCTTAATTACTATTGACGCTCTTAATTCATGCATTTGAGCCGAGCTAGTGTCCTCTGCACTTGTTTTGGTGGGTACTGGGTTTCCTCCATATGTTTCTGCAGTTGATTATTTACTGATGTTATTAATTCAGGGATTTCTTTTTTTATTTCCAACCTGAGTTCCTCTATACCTTTCTGCAGCTGTTTCTTTATTTCAGAAGCCATTGATTCATTACTTTTAGCTGTGTGATTCCCAACTTGTTCTGTGTTAATGTCCTCTGCTCTTTTTACAGGCGTTGTTGGGTTCTGAGGTTGCATTTTGTTCCTTCTCATCATTTTGTGTAGCACTGTCTTATGACCTTTGTTGTAGATCTTCGTTGTAGTTATAACCTTCGCACATACTGAAGTTCAGGTGCAGATCTACAAAGTCTGGATTTATCCAACTGTGCCTGGCTTGAGCCTGGCTGCTGTGCTCAGCTCCTTCCTGCTGCTGCCCTTGGGGGTGAACCTGTTGTGCACTGTGGCAAGATGTTCTGCTGCTGGACTAGCTGGGTGGTTCTATCCTCTACCCTACCTGTAGGGTTTGCAGCTGCAGGGCTACACCCCAGGCCTGTGTGCCAGGCCTGAGCTGAGCCGGACCTGGGCTAGGACTGGGTCTCTGGGTTCCCGGAACAGGGTAGAAATTCCTACTGGGCGGGCGGTGTGGGGGAGGTACTGCAGAGTGGTGGGGGGCATCCCAAGGTGGTGGAAGAGCGTCTGACCCATGCTGCACCTGGGCTGGGAACCGCAGTTGGTCCCGCTGGCACAGGGTAGCCGGAAACTCTCCCACACACTCCTGAATTTTAAATTTGAAGTGTTACTTTTATTTGGAAGGAATAAGAGGCCAATAAATTAGATTCATTAAGCCTAATGTATATGTTCACACATAATCACAAGTTTGCATATTTGTAGTTCTATATTTAGTAAATGTATCTAAAACCTAAAACATAATTTTATCTATATTAATTTAATTAGTGAGAGTATAAGGTAATCTCAGGGCCGGGGAGATGGCTCAGTGGAATAAGCACTTCCCTGGCAAGCGCAAGGGCCTGAGTTCAATCCCCAGTTCCATCAAAAAAAAAGGTAATCTCAGATTAAAATTCACTGTAAAAAGTTTGTGTTAATTGTTTTCAAAGCTAACTTCTCTCCCCAAACTCATATCTGCATGAATAGTCAGTGAAGAACAAAACAAGCATAACCACCACTTCAGAAGACACAGCTTTAAGAACATATTAGGGTCTCAAAAATTCTATAAATTAAAATAAACTATTGGAACAGAGAAAAGAAGCAACTCAAGCTTATAAAAGAAATGACATAAAAATTAAATGGTTGAACTTAAAATGTGGTACTGAAATTTACCTTCTTACATGTCAATTTTAACAAATCATCTAAGTTTTTTGTTCAAATTATTTTTAGTATATATTCATTATAAAAAATAATAGGCTGTATTTTGGCATATTTTCACATTTTTTAGAGCAGCAACTTTGTTTCATTTGTTATATTGTTTCTTCTTTGTCTTTCTTTCCTTCCTTCTTTCCTTCTTTCCCTACTGTCTTAATTTCTTCATTCCATGGGCTCTCCAGTTGTTGCCAAGCTGTCCTCAAATTGATTATTTTCCTGCCTTGACCTCTTGAAAAGCTGGGATTGCAGGGACACACCAACATGGCTGGCTTTATTATAATTTTCATGATATGTTTTGCTATTATTATTATCTATAATAAGAGTGTAAGTCAGTTTACTACATCTTAACCCAATAGTTCTTCAGCATTGTTCTGTTTCCTTGAATAAGCAAAACACAGATTTTAAAAAACAATATAAAGGAGAATTTTCTGCAAAAATGAAGCCAAATTTCATAACAAGTAAAATATTCCTCTAGGAAGAAGCATGAAACAAAATGGACACACTTTTTAATCTTATACTTATTCTCAGAATATAAAACTTAAGTTATGATGTTCTCAAGATGTAAATTCTGTGTATAAAAAAAGTTTGAAGGGAAGGGCTCCTTGAGGAAATGGTGCAAGCCCGCCCTCTCCTTCGGCCACTAGGTGGAGCGCAGTCATGTCGCTGGCAAACTCAGACTGTGTTTACATTTGCTGTTGGATCACTGGCAGTAACTGACACACGAGCAGGACCATCTGAAGATGAGTGCGGAGCAGATGTTTCTTTGACTGAGATGTCTTGGCAAAATATAAATTAATGAAAATTAGACACTACTTTTCCTGAAGATCCTCTTTCCTGAGTACAGATTTTCCTTCACAGAAAACACATAGACCTCTCTCTCTTTACCCCTGGTTGTCCACATTCTATCTGTTCCATAAAGTCTTTCCGAAAATGATCAGTAATGTGGCCAAGATTATTTATGTTCTACTTTTCTTACTCATTTATGAACTCACTAATCATATAAGACACTCATTTTTGAACATTTTCATTTAGATCTTTTCCATAATGTTAGGGTGAGTTCGATTGAAGAAGTGACCTTCTGTCCCATGAAAAATTCTTAGATCATCTCTATGGGTTGGCCATCAAGTTCAAAAATAGAAGCAATGGTCTTGGAACAACCAGATACCATTCATTTTGTTGCATCATTTGTTCTCTGCAAAGCAGGACAGTCTTAGAGGAGAGGATGGATTCCTGTGTACAAAAGGCACAATGAGAAAGAAGAAACCAGAGATTTAGTGGTTTGATACATAAACTGGTCATTCCTATGGGAATTATCTTGGAAAGAATTCAAAAACTAAAGGCTTGGGACCAAGATAGTAAAGGTTTTTCAAGCTACTGGAAAGTTTGCAACTTTCCAGAGCAAAGAATTTTGACATTTGTAGTCTTAATGTAATTTATGTTAATTGATTTTGATCAATACTGAAAGTTTATGACATACAGTGGTTTTAGTTTTGATGAGTCAGAGATTTGAATTCCACATTGTGCTATAAAGACAGTAAGGAACGGCCCTCTAAGTTTAAAAATAGGTCTCATTAACTTCCTAGGATATGTGTTGGAACTTTGCTCTACTGTTCTCAATTTGCTACTTACAAAGGAAATGTTTTTCAATTCCTCTCTCTGAAAACTGTACTTTTGATAGTTTCTGAGTCATATTTGCAATTACTAGGAAGATAGCTATAAATTTATAACATGTTTATGGTTGGAGTTCAGCAATGGAGAAATCAGTGTTGAAGTAAACAGAACAACTTTGGGTAAAGAAGTAGCATCAACTACACCATTAAGTGCAGCACTAGTGCCTGTACATGGGACAAAAAAGAGCAAGTGTTTGAATGACACAGCTGTGCAAGAAGGCTGCTCCTGCACTTTTATTTATTCACAGGCAAACATAATTTTTTTCCCAGGACTTACAGTGCATCAGTCACTGAGTTAGGGCTACATATGCACATATGCTAGACAGTTAAGACGAATTCAATGAGAAAAGATTATACATTGCTATTCTATGCAATATTGGACATATAAATGGCAGTGGAAGATCCAAGGATAGTGTTCTACCTTATTGATGTGTTTTCTTAAGCACCTGGGTGAAGTGTGGAAGAGAGGTGTCTAAGGACAGTAATAAGTTGTTTTCTTATACTATGAGCAACTCAGAAATACTAAGGGAAAAGGACTATGATTAAAGACCTAGGAGGGGAGAATCTTCTGACAAAAGCAAGATTCAACTATAAATATCACCTATGAGGAAAGAAAAGTACAGGGAAAAGTGAAAGAATTATCTAGTGCTAGTGAATCATAGATAGATAGATAGATAGATAGATAGATAGATAGATAGATAGATAGACAGACAGACAGACAGATGCTCTTATGCTATGTTCAATGCCCAGAGAAGCCACTGAGTGTTTGGGGTAAGACAGAGGACCTTGTGCTTTTACTTAAAATGTTCAATACCTATTCCTTACAAAAAGCAAGTATTAGAGGTAGCCTTTGTCTCTTTGAGACAGGGTATCACTATGCTGTTCAGGTTGGCCTTGAGCTCACTTTGTAGGCCAGGTTTGTGATGATGCTCCTTCCTCAGCCTTCCTGAGTGTGGGATTATAGGTGTTTGCCACCACAGAGGCAGTCTTTTGTAAAATAAGTTGAGTTACCTTAGGCCTCTTGCTCATAAATTTCCAAGAAGGTCACATAAAAGGCTTATTCTGGTCAGCAAATCTCTATGAGCTGCTCCTCGTGCAACCCGTCCGAGGCATATCCTGCTCTTCTCCATCTTTGCGAACTATTTCTAGACAGACATAGATCTCCTCATTCGTCCTAGAGCATTGATTGTCCTCTCAAAACAGGATGATCCTTTCCCTCTCTGTGGATTCCTGTTCCACACTGGATACCTCCCTCTGGAGTTTGCTAAAACCTTAAGGAGAAAACATGTGTATTCCTAATTAATCTGCCCTCTCCTTTACACCAGCTTCTTATCTATTTCTCTGTCTTTTCTGTTCCTTGTGTGTAACTTATCAGTGGGAACCACACTGATAATAAACTAAAAATAAACTTTCTAGGAGAAAGGATTTTGAAATTATACCTATTGTTTTGGGTATGTCTCAGAATCTGAGACAATTCCTGGCACAAAGCTAATGCCCACAATTTCTCTTTTCATTAAATTAAATCACTCTTGATAAAAACAAGTTATAAATTTTTTTCGAAATCTAAGAAAAGAAGTGCTGTGGATCTGCAGTTCAAGTTTAGTGATATAAAGAAAACAATCTTCCTGATGAAATCAGAGGCTCCCAAAGAACATGATGAAAATCCTCATGTGCCACGCATTAGGTGAGTGATACTTACTTGATGGGAAAATATTTGATTCCAGAAATGAAATGACGGAAAGAAAATGGGGACATTTCTATCTGAATATTAGGAATAATCTAGGAACTACTGGTTAAAATTTTTAAGGATGTAACATTATTGATGCTGTTGGTATTGCTTATTAATACATGTTAATATCTAATATCTAATATGTTAATCTAATATAATTTATTATAATCATATGTATATATATATTATCATTAGACATGATCTATACACTATCCAATCCAGCAATATTTTTCCCACTTTCTAGAATGGCAAGTGGAGGTTAAGTGACTCTGTGAAGTGTAGGGGTTAAGAAGTAATATAGTTCTGGGATTCAATTCCACCTCTAGGAATTCCAGTGGTTTTTCTCAAAAGGTGATTGAGTTCTACATGTCATTCACAGATTTTCTTTGTTCTTTGATAGAGGATAGATCCTCAGATTCTTTTTTCTTTTTCTTTTTAATTTTCTGTCGTGTGTGTGTGTGTGTGTGTGTGTGTGTGTGTGTTACCAGAGATCAAACTCAGGACCTTGTGCTTGCCAGGCAAGCACTTATTCCATTGAGCTATCTCACTATCCCCTTTCAGCTTTCTAAAGTTATTTTAAGGATGTAACTTAAAGCACTATGCTTTAAGTTAGAGGCCTGGAAAATAAAAAATACTTAGATCTCACACTCTTGCAATGTAGGATCTGGCAAAGAAGAAAAAAAAAATCATTGATAGGTTAGTAAGTGATTTATTCTTAGCATAGTATTTCATATCATAAGATGTTATAGAAAGGTAAATGTTTTTCAGACTATTATGTTTTAAATATTACATTGTCAACAGTACAACCACCAATTATATGCTGAATTATTTCAAAATGCTTTATAATTATTCCATACATTTACCATCTTGTTAGAGGTTAGAAAGAAGAATCTTGGATCGATAGTTTAATTGTGGACCCCTCACTTGAAGTCATTGGTAAGCATTTTATTTTCTTCTGGGGACACGAAAACTAGGAAAAACGCTTCTGGTTTCAGACATGAACATTTGCTGGTTGTGCGGTGCACGCCTGGAATCCCAGGACTCGGCAGGCTGAGACAGGAGTAGCATTGTAAGTTTGAAGCCAGCCTCAGCTACAAAGCGAGTGCAAGGCCAGCCTGGACAGCTCTGTGAACATTGTCTCAAACAAGACAAAGAAATGAACTTGCTACAACATGAATTCTCACTCTGCACATCACGGTACTCTTACGTCTCTCTAATTTTCACTGTCAAAAATAGAACTTCTGTCTTAGCAATATGAAATATTTGTACAGAAGACACCATTCTGGCAATGCGTATGTCATCATTTCTAGATCCGTGTCACTATGTTATAATCTCTTTTTTACTTTAACTGTTCCATTTACTTTAAATGTTGGAATTTGAATGACCTGAACGTCTGTAGAAGACTTCTGTGCTCTTTGTGTATACAAGCTGCAGTGTTTTTGAGAGAAACATATGCCTACATTACACATTTTCTTGATATACTTTAGGGGGAAAAATAGAAAATGAGTAAAAATAAATTAAGCAAAAGCTGTATTTAAACTCTGCCTACTAAGTGCTGAATAAATAGTATCTCTAATAATTCAAACTAAGCATTATTTACCCAAATGACTCATATCTGAGTTACAAAATCAAAATAAATACATTTCATTTTTTGACACATAATGATATTTATAAGACTTTACAAGTGCATACAAATTTTCATATCCAAATTCTCTACCAGATATTATAATATTTGAGTTACAAAATCAAAATAAATGCATTTCATTTTTTGGACACATAATGATATTTATAAGACTTTACAAGTGCACACAAATTTTCATATCCAAATTCTCTAACATATATTATAAAATAACCTAGTAGCTGACACTATACTATATATTGTATGATATATTTTGGGCATATAAAAGTTGAATGCATTAGTCCTTTTCATTGTGTTCTCTTTTCTTAACGTGAAATCTCCTTGGCATTAGAAAATCACTACAAACACCAGGAAGAAAAGTTTATAGTCCAAACTTGTAACCATACAATTGAACTCAATACTACTTTACCATAATATCCCGCACTAACGTGATGATACAGCTGCCAAAATTTAACAAGCTTGATGATATTTATTTCACTGCCCCACTTTGTAGCCTGAAATCAATACTCCTCTCAGCAGGTGTCAAGACTCAACAACAGCCCACTTTCAAAGTTCAATGCAAATTGCACACTGGAATTTTACAGAGAAAACACCATCATCTTTTCTCACCCCGTCTTCTTGTGCACTGTTCACTAAGGAGAGAGCTCTTAACTGACAGAACAAATGAATTGGCAAAATGCTCTCCTGGCCTGAGAAACATCAAAGTCCATTTCATAAGTGAGAAACAAAACGTGGCTTCCTCTCAACAAAACAAACACCTTAATGGTGATTCTACACCACATTAACAAGGGATTTGGCGTCTTTACATTCCCTTTGAACGTGGTAGTAAGTCTCGATGTGTCTAGCACGTTGTGTTAAATAATGCCCTGACAAGAGGTCTTGTGGACTCTGAGGATTACTCTATACTCTCTATTGGATTTAAAAAGAGGGAAAAAAGTGAAGAAAAAATAAAGACAGTTTCTTCCATGGATTCAAGTGTTCATTTATTAATAACATAAAGAAGAATGCCACCAGTATTTAAAGTGCTCAAAAAGAAATGTTGACTATGAAATTTTATAATAATCTATATACCATCATTGACAGCACCTGAAGATTGCCATAAATAATTGTAAAAACTAGTTAAAATACTACTGATACTTACAATTTGTTTTTCTTTGCAGGTTTCCCAAATGATTTTAAATTTCTTCCTCAATATCTCTGTAGAATGCAAGAGAGCGCACAAGTTGTGCAATTCAGCAAGGAGAGGGGATCATTTCACGGGGACCCCAGAGGACTCCTAAGAGTAATAACGCTCCAAATGATAAAAAGAAAGCTTCAGAAATGCCTATTTTCCTTTCATCATTTATAAGTAAAACATATTAACAAATGACTCTAAAAGTATCAAGGAAAAAGTAGGCAAAACTAGCCTTTACCAAGCTAACTCAAAACTCTAATTATCATTTTTTGAAATACTATATTAGAATGTAGAATTTCAAATCATTCTGAAAATCTGAGCCATAAAAATATTTTATAATATCACTCATGCCTTTTCTGACTCCTTTGTTTTAAAGAATGCGCACCTGCAATCTTATTCATTCATGATCACAATGATCTGCGTTCTAATGGTTTTATCTTTAGAACATTCAAACAAAGGTCACCTCATTTTGTCTTCTGTGATATCCACGTGACAGACGTGCAGGTGATTAGAAAATAGCAGATCAGTGGCCCGCTTGGAACTTCAGTGCCCTGCTTTCCCCTGAGGGGCCGGATTATTCCTTCATCATAATATCTGTTAGTTGATACCAAAGGCTTCAGTCAACTTCAAAGCAGATATAAAGGCTCACTTTCCACTACAAGGCAAGTGTATTTTTATTAGCTTTCGCTTTCAAAATTGCTATGACTTCACTTGCGGATATCCCGCCAACAGCCATTACTGAAAGCCTTGCTATAATTACTAAGTTGCATGTAATGTCTGAAGCTCAAAACCAATGTCACTTGCAGCCCTCCAACAATTGACTGAGACCAAGTGTTACATCATTAAAGCTGAATTACAACACACCCATGGCGTGTTTTCCATGTGTGCTGTATTTTAAACAATAGTAGAACAAAACCCAGCTATAAATTCACAGATTCCCCAATTTGTTCAAATTCATGAACAGTAAGAGCTGTCCGAGAGGCTTTTCTGGCTCTATTTTAGTCAGAAATGTCATGCACCAAAATTGAACTTCTGCTTGGATTTTACCGGGGGCAGAAATGCTAGCTTTATGTTGTAAATTTAAACAACCTGCTACAGAAGGAGACTCAAGTTTGTATTGCTTGGGAAGGAATATTCCTACTTAATTGCTTTGGAAAACACAAATAAACTAATGAAAAATATTCCATTTCCTAACTGGTTTTGTGTAAATAAAACAACAGTAGGAATGATGATAGTGTTAGTTTCCAAGGGGCTCAGACCGTATTTCATTTCTTTGATAGAACTGTACATAGAGTCCACGCATTAGGCTACTGCTAATGATTGGGAAGTGATTTTGGAAATTGATGAAAATTCAATAAGACATTCATGCATGTTGATACAAAAGGAATATTGGCAACACATTCATTTCCTTTTTTTTTTCCTAATTAGGCTGAACCCATTTCATTAGTCAGTGATCTAAGTGGAAATACTCCTCCTGTCATAGTGGTATGCAAAGCTAGCTAGTATAATTACATTTTTAGAAAGGTCGACAATTTTTTTTTATTTGGCTTTGGTGATTTTATGGTGCCTGGATTCCACCGGAAAATATTTAGTCACTCACTTGCTTGGAGAGAAATCCATCACCTGGAACAGAAACCATGGTGAGCGTGCCAGCGTCTTTGTGCAGACAGCCCTGAAAATATATACTAGGCTAGCCTCGCCAAATGACTTGCGTCTGGCCAGCACCACCTCTGAAATACTCTCCGCATACCAGTTACTGTTCAGATTTATTACAGCATGTGTAGATAAATAGAGTTTTGCTTTCATATCCACAACTGAGATAATACAGTAGCAATCTAGACTCTCCAGACTACCTTTCTTCAGTGGTCGTTCTAGTAATTAAGAAGAGGTTTCCTATTACTTTCTGTCGATCACATTAAGCGCAATGGAGATATTTCCAAGCATAATTTTTACTAATCCATGGAGAAACTATCTTTTCAAATATTCCCCCATAGGAGAAGATCATCATGATCAATTAAAGATCTGTTCTAAAATGTAGGGGGAACCTGGGGCTTTGCGCAAGTAAGCAATATTCTTAAACCTAAAGGTTTGTTGTGAAAAGTGAAATCATGCTTTATACTTATGTATTTAAATCCTTGTATTCCTCTAAAGTTAATAACAAAATTGTCCCCAAATTTTATAGGTCATCTCTTGTAATGCATTCAATTCACAGCACAAATTACGCCAGAAAAGAAATTTATCAGACCCACCAAAGAAGACAGGGAACTATGTTCTCACCAGAAGTCTATGTCTACCTAGGTTTTTTTCTTTACTTAGAAAATCTCTATGTCAACTGAATCAAGACCGTCATACTATTTTAAGATTTATTTGTTTTCTTTAAGTTTGGCAGACACTGTTCTTTCCTTTAAAATTCATTCACTCGATATGGAAAAAAATATACACTATTAACTTTCTGCATATGCACCTGTTATTTTATAATTTGGAAGCCCCAGATTAATGTCACTGATTACATAGAAGGATTGATGTTGAATAGAAAGTGGTTGTTAAAATTATATATTCCTAATTACTTTCAGAAAATTAAGTTTTTGTTTAAATGTGTATTCTTGTCTATATTAATGGTATTCTTTACAATCTAGAATATGAACTTCTAGGTTTATCAACTAGTTCAGATTTTTTTTTCTACTTCAGATTATACTACTCTGTGTATTTTGAAACACATTGAGAAAGTCATAGAGAAAATAAACTTTATGTAATTTTCCATTTATTCAATGCTGGTAAGTTTTAGGTATAACATTTTCATGATTAAAAAATATTCATGAGACAATTGTTTATTAGACCCTACATATATTTCAACAAATTAAGATGAACTAAATTGTATTCACATTGACACTGTAATTTTCCCAAACCACATTAAAAAAAAAAAGTTTTGACACCTGGTCCTTTAAAGTTCATGAACTTTAAAATCTGAATGTCCACATGGGACTGTCAAACATTCCTGTACCCTCCCTGGGGGTGCCCAAACATATGTACTTGTGTATATCACTATGTCATATGACCACACATTTGTTTGTTTGTTTGAGAGATAAAATTACTGTGTTCTTTTATCAGGACAGCAAAATGTCATTGGGTTGAATCAATGAAACAAGGAGGGAGAACTTCTGAGGAAGGAAGAAATTTAACTGCAAACACAGGTTTGCAAAGGTTGCGTTAGGTCGGCCCACTCTTTCAAAATTTCCTTTCATTTAAAGTATATTGACTAGTGCCTAATAACAGCTTTGTAAGAATACTTCAAGGAGGAAGATGTTTTGCAAAAATTACTTTCAACAATTGAGTATATTTTGTAAGCATAAATTTTATTCTCTGTCATGGGATGGCCGGAGACAGTAGCAAGTGGGGCAAGCAGGAAAAGGAGTGGTTACTCATAAAACAGGGGCGTGTCTAGCAGTCTTACACACCTCTAAGAGATGCACCATGAAATCTCCCCCAGGCACTCTGCCTTGTCACCAATGTTTCCAGCGGAGCAAAGGATTTGGAAAAAGAAAGAAAGTGGAAAGACTGATTAAATCCATCACTACCTGCCACACGTATGCAGCGTCTCCCCAGAGGATAATTCCTTCTCATTCTACCAGGGCCATGGGAGAGCCTATTGTCACCCACCTGCTTGCCCTGGACCATCTTAATGCTCAGTGGCAGTGGGTTCACAAACTACTGTAGCAGCAGCAGCAGCAGCAGCAGCAGCAGCAGCAGCAGCAGCAGCAGCAGCCGCCGCTACTGCACTGAGTTCCCAGCACAAATCTCTTCAGCAGCCTTTGTCCACCTGCCTTTAAATGCAATCAGGGCTGAGCACTACCAGCTGTTTCTCACATCTACCAGCGTGTTAACCCTTTTGGCCAAGGGTAGATAAACCAAGCCACCTGGGTTCCACTTTCAAAACCTTGAATTGCGAGATGAAGACTTCTCTACAGTGGATTCTCAGCCCGAACAAGTAACAGAAAGACTGCAAGGCAGACCTGAGAGGATCTAGGGTAGTAATTAAGCAGTGACTGGGCATGGAAATGTGTCATAAAAATGTTATCTCAGATAGAGAAGACAGCTTTCTAAAGTAATTTATGTTTTCGTGTATAGAAAAAAATTACCATCTAGAGGCATTTTCCAATGGAGATTTTATATTTCCTCTGTGTAATAATATTTCAAATTAATTAATAAATTTGGTACAGGATCTCACTACAAAGCTCAGTCTCTTAGTCATCTTCCTGTCTCAGCTTCCTCAGTGCTGGAATTACTGACGTGCTGCACTATGCCTGGTCTTGGGCTGGCACAGCAAGGGGCATAGCATAGCATGGGATACCAGGAATAGAACCAGGGTCCTTGTGATTACCAGGCAGGTGCTTAGACCACTGAGCTATCTCCCCAGCCCTATTTTATATATTTTTTATTGAAATGAAATTTGCAAGGCATAAAATCAATCCTTTTAAAGTATACAATTAAGCGCAATTTTAATGTACACAACTTGCAGTAGTCACAGAGCTCATGAAATAATACCTCTATCACGCTGTAAAACAAGACATCACTTCAAAAGTAATAGGTGAATACATTCCTACAATAGGCAGATATGTAAAAGATATATATATATATATATATATATATATATATATTTCTAACTGTAGATATGGGTAACATAATTGTATTTTAATTATTCAGATTATTGTTAAAATATTTTCTGGTTCAGCCTCTTTTATTGTTGGTTTGGATTTTTTGCTTCTTTTGCTTTTGAGAGCTGTAGAGCTCTGGTCTTCTTAGGCCATCTAATTGAAGGCCAATGTTCGGCACACACTTCCCTTACAGCCACTCTGCAGCTGTTGATACCTGCAGCCTCTTTGCGGTGTGTGAGCTCATTCTAGGATTCAGGAGGCTCCTGCACCCCCACCACCTTGCGGTTGAACCAACTTTAACTTAACTGAATGAAAAGCAAAGTACTGTGCAGCCCCACATATGGGTCCCTGTAGTGGCAAAAGAGGGGACTCCTGAACTCTTTCTCTGATTGTGACTCAAAGCTGGCTGGTGGTTTTCTGTCTGTCTCTCCTCCCTCCCTCCCTCTCCCTCCCTCTCCCCTCCTTCTCCCTCTGGTTCTCCCTCCTTCTCCTCCCACTTATCTCTCTCCCTCTCCCTCTTTTCTCCCTCTCCTTCCTTCTTTCCATCTCCCTCCTTCTCTCCCTCTCCCTCCCTCTCCTTATCTTCTCACTTCTCCATCTCCCTCTCCCTCTCCCCTTCCCTCTCCCTCTTCCTCCCTCTCTCCCTCTCCCTTTCTATCTTCCTCTCCCTCTCCCTTTCCATCTCCCTCTCCGTCTCCTTCTCTCTCTCCCTCTCCCTCTCCCTCTCCATCCTTACATTCCCACTTCTCCATCTCCCTCTCCTTCTCCCTGTCTCTCTCCCTCTCCCTCTTCCCCTCTCTCTCCCTCTCCCTCTCTCTCCCTCTTCCTCCTTCTCTCTTTCTCCCTCCTTCTCTCCCTCTCCCTCTCCCACTTCCTCTTCCTCTCCCTCCTTACCTTCCCACTTCTCCATCTCCCTCTCCTTCTCCCTCTCCCTATCTCTCTCCCTCTCCCTCTTCCTCTCTCTCTCCCTCTCCCTCTCCCTCCCTCTGTCCCTCTCCATCCTTACCTTCCCACTTTTCCATCTCCTTCTCCTCCATCCCCAACCTCCTTTACAAAACCAAAAGCAGTCATTCCCTCTCCAATACTATTGCAAAGGTCTATTTCTGCAGCACCTGCCTAAGATTCCCCTTCCTGCCCTTGCATGTAGCAGGGACTTTCTTACAGAACCTGCAGGGCTGCTACTGCTGCTCAGCCCTGCCTTGTACTAAGGATTATTACTTTTTGGCATTTCTTATATCTGAATCTTTCAGGGCGAATGACTATCAAGCAAAGAACCATAATTCTAAAGCTCAAATTACAAAAGCAGCATAAAATCCAGGTGCACGTACACAGGTTTTTTTCCAGCATACCTTTATGCACATTAGGAAAGGTAGATTTCAAAAATTACATGTTTCCTTTAACAATCCATAAAACTAACTGAAAAACACTGGCTATCATTTCATTTTTACAAATTTGGGAATTTAAAAATAGAAACATGACGATCAGTAACATATATGCAAATTAAAAGACATAACTCTAAGCTTGAGAGTAAATTAATTCTTGATTACCCACTTAGAAAATAAAGCATAATTTTCATCAGTGATATATTTATATCATCTAAAAAAGTATGAGGAATGTAGAAGTCACTCCACAAAATTTGTGGAATGAATAAATTATATAAATACACGTATAGTTACAATTAATTTTCTTAAGCAGTTCAAGGTGTTGTGCCTAAAGATAATTAGCGCATCACTGACAAGGATGATGTTGCCTAAGGACTAAGGGCTTCAGACCTAGATTTTATCTTCATAATATAATCATCTTATAATCTGAAGTGAGAAATAAGGATGCAGATTTTTCTCTAATTTCAAGAGGAGATTTTGCTTTGAAAATACAGCTAGGATGCTTCGTCATGGGTTGAGCAGACCCCCAAATTTAAGTCACTTGTCAACATTTTATCTGAATTAGTGACCTTGCTCTTTGATTTCTATTAGTTTTGTCTTTCTTTGGAGACTGTGGTTTCCTGAGACCTGAAGAAAGAGCTAACCTGCCTAAGAACTCTGAGGGCTCTCTGAGCTTCATCTTTCAGCCTCAGACGTGTTCAAACTTTGGACTCAGAACACCAGGGTGACCACAGTGAACGTGTTTCCCGGACTCTTGCCCACTCCCTACTCAGATGTTCCTGTCGCTTTTTCTCCACCTTCCACAACACTCCAGCCAAAAGAAACTACTCAGTCTTCCTGAGGCAGAAGCATTTTCCCTTCCGACCCTTAGCCTCAGTAGCTTGGTCAGTGAGGACCTTCTCTGGGTCTTCCCTTGTGAAGGAAACATGGCAAACTCATGCTCAAGACAGGCATCATCATCTCAGGAAACCTCATGGTACATGGCAGCTGACTTACTCATGCTCCCCTTCTATCTCAGCTCGTTGCTGTGTATGACTTTACCATTCTATTCACTGGGACTTTGTTGTAACTTTTTTATCTTCTAGACTTTTAGGAATGGGATGCCATCTAATTCGCCATTTTTGGCTGTATTTGCCTCAGTGCCTGATATTATCATGTTATATGTTCATCGTAACTTGCAATGTCAGCTAGCAAGTGTTCAAAATTTCACTATATGACCAGTGCTAGATACCATTTCTATCCAACATGTGGACACCAGGAAGTATTTGCTGTGGGCACCATAGGCTTTGCAAACCATGACCACGCCATCCCTGCAACAATTCTAAGGGGTAACTATTATTATCCCCAGGAACCTTGAGATGTTATTTAACGGTACTCACACATGTGGTCAATATCCAAGCCAACAGCCGAGTCAAGTGTGTATGTGCCGCCTTTCTATTCCTAGCCACCATAGGACTTGCAACCTCATCCAGCCTACGCTTCATCAGTGTCTGCAGAGGATGTGATGGGCAGATCCACACAATCTAAGTCAATTAATCATGAAACCTCTTTTGATAATAAGATTTTAATTCTTATCAAATGTACTAAAATATTGTTGTTTGGTAGAGCTGAATATTTTCCCTTTAAATTAAAAAAAATGGTCATGCAGGTGTATTTTGGGGCTAACAAAAAGAAAAGCAATATTGATTCTCTTTGTAGGTATAGTAAAAATTTTCTGTAGTAAATTTTGATAGCTTTTTTTTCCTACAAAAACTATACATGACAAGCTCTAACCAGGCATCTCAAATGGCAGATACTGTATATTAGTTTTCAATCAGCAATGTAAACAATATAATACAAACATTACATGGACTCTACAGTAAGATAAACCAAACCACTTTTGCCAAGACAGATGAAACCACTCAAATTCCACTGGGAAAGCAGTAACAGCATTATTTGGTCTAGATCCCAAGGACTTTACTTAGTAAATAGCTTGGGCTTTGTGTACTCATTTTTTCATAACACCTATTTCCAACATTTAAACAGTACAGCGCTTGAAGTGTTCTGGGCTTCGAATTCAGTTGTGAAAGAGGGACATATGTTACCCTTCCTTCATCAGGCCGCTATGTCAAACACGACATAATAGAAACTACAGTCAGAAACATTCAACAATTTGATTTTAATCAAGCTGTTAATTTAAAAATTTAGTTGAGGGTTAAAGTCCAACATGTGGCTTTGGAAGAATTTATTTCAGTTGTGATTACAAGCATAAAGCCAAGCGGTCTTAGTATTTTTTAAACTAGATCCACTTGTTCAACAGAATGTTTTCATTTAACTATTTTTCATATCTCAAAATGTTTTGTATATTGCATTTATTTCTTATGCATTCATGAAGAACAACTGACATTTTTTGGAGTGTCTGCATAGGTTCTCATTTTTCTAAAAGAATTGAGGTAGGCAGAACATTAGCATGCACTCACCTGTGCAAGGGCACGTAGAAAGTTCCTTCTGTGTGTGTCCACTTGCTATTCCCTGCAGAGGGTCCCAGTGTTGCTGCTTATAACTGGGTACTGCCTGATGCATTCTAGTCACACACAACCATACACACATACCAATAGCACAAAGTCTAGACCATGTCCTGACACATCACCATTCGTGTACCTCTCAACGACCCAACCCTTTAAACACAGGACAGATGTGCAAAGGGGAGGTAGCAGAACAAGTGACAGGTTTCTCCTCCCAATTCTAAAAAAGCACAATGGATGAAAGCTGACAATATCCATCTATCTCTTTTCTCCTCTCCTCCCCTCCCTCCCCTCCCTCCCCTCCTTCCCCTCCTTTCTCCTCCCCTCCTCCTTCCTTCCTCCTTCCCCTCCCTCCCCTCTCCTCCCCTCCCCTCTCCTCCCCTCCCT
>NW_004524591.1:4798437-4805019 GCF_000260255.1 Octodon degus
CCTTCCCCTCTCCTCTCCTCCCCTCCCCTCTCCTTTCCTCTTTCCCTTCCCTCCCCTCTCCTCCTTCCCCTCCCTCCCCTCCATTTCCTTCCCTTCCCTGTGCTTCCACTTTTTTCTCTTTTCTTGTGTCCCTCAAGCTTTTATTGAAGTGCAATGATCCAAAATGAAACTTGGATCTTGTTAAAAGCAGCCAAGTCCATGGATTGCACATCATACTCAAAAGTAGTGATGTGCTCTTCCAGCGTACCTCTTCCAACTCTATTATCTTCAACAACACAGCATTTGCACTGTTTTAACTCCGTCTCCCACTGGAACTTGTTTAGAAAAGCTCATACCAAGCTATCTGCTCATATGCTTTGGACACAGTCCTCTAATTTTACCATGTCTGTCTTGTCATGCCAAGTTTTCACTTCTAGAAGGTGGAAGACCTGTCCACAAGTGCAGGTTTTTGACTTGGTTGGACTCAAGAGTATGGGAGCCATTCTACTCTTAGCCTCTTTTCTTCCTCACTTTCCTCTTCATCTCAGATCCAAAGAGAGCACTGCTAGCATCACTACTTTCCACAGCTCCACTTCCAGTGGTGCCTTCCACACTGGCAGGGCTATCCTTGCCCGAAGCTTTCTTCACTCCCAGAAGGCTGGCCTTTTCCTCTTCACGAGACTTGATGGTCTTATATGTAGGGCATGACAAGTTGGCAGGCAGTGGACAAGAGACTGTTTCAAACACAGCCACATCTGCTTGCGAGGTCGAATACCCCTCGGTGTCCCTCTTCTTTGCCAGGCAATCCTTGAGCACCTGAAGACCTGTGCAACTTTTCAGGACTTGGATGCCATGACCTCAGCTGTGGGCAGGCAGTGGGCACTGGTGGACAAAAAAACACCAAAGGCAGGTGCTCAACACTAGCAGAGAAAAACAAACTCCATCTTTTTCATCTTGAATTGTAAACATGGTTCTTTAACCTACAGTAATTAATATATGTATTTATTTTATGCCTTTGAAGCACAAGCATAAGGCTTTATATTATTACTTTTCACTGTATTAGCCTATGTATATAACTTGGTGTTTTATGGCCTGAGGGAATTAAAACCTTGCCCACAGGATTATTCATTGATTCTAACTGTACCTCAGCTCCCCCTCAGGGATGAGCTAAGGGAATATAAACTCAGGGTGGCCAGATCTTTTTTTAAAAAAGGATTTAATATTATTTTACTCAATGCAACCTAATTATACAGTGCAGTGAAGCATATAACATGTTCTTACCAACAGAAAGTACTTTTGTATTCTTATGATATTCATTAAGTGATATTATAATAAACGTAGGAATCATTGACATTCAAGCCAAAAGAAGTAGCAGGCTTATAGAAGAAATCCCAGAACCCACAGCTGGTTGGTTTCTTCTTGCATTTAGTAAAAAAGACCACTTTGCTTTGATGTTTTTCAGAATTGTCCTTCATTACTGCACAGCAGAATGGACCAGTCACAGCCCCCAGTGTCTGACACTGAGGGGAGAAATTAGCAGGAGTGTTTTGTTTTGTTTTGTTTTTTCAAATGGTACCTAGT
The DNA here is from genome assembly GCF_000260255.1 of Octodon degus. NCBI lineage: Eukaryota > Metazoa > Chordata > Mammalia > Rodentia > Octodontidae > Octodon > Octodon degus. The sequence continues at coordinate 4,799,998 of NW_004524591.1, forward strand.
AGATCTTTTTAAAGAGAAACCATTCATCCATATTCTTAAAATCTCTTGAATCAAAAACTATCATAACATCAATTTTTAAATGAGAAATAAAATCTGTGCAGGTCAAACAAAATACAACCAAGGGCTAGGGTTTATGATTTCCTGAGTATTTTGGTCTCACATGTGCTAACAGGCTGACAATAAACAGTCTACTACATCACCATCAGTGACAAACAATGGGTGGTACTGATGGGAGATTAGGCCCATCTTTACATCAAAAGTGATTACTTAGAACTCTCCAGCCTTTGCTCTGACAAAATAGCTCTTGGGTCTTAGAATGGAGGTAAAATGCTCCCCAGTCACCCCCAGCCTGACTTTGGCTTTCACCATCACTGCTGGGGTGAAGAGGGCCATGATCCAAAGGAACCAGAGTAGTTGAGGAAGCTGTTTATTGGTATTCTGAGTTTTGAAACTACCAATGATGGCTTAAGAGAACACTTTGAGAAATGGTGCAGTCACAGATTGTGTGGTAATGAGAGATCCTAAAACAAAATGCTCCAGAAACATTAATTTTTCTTTTCCAGTGGAACTGGGGATTGAGCTCAGGTCCTTTCATGTGCCAGGGAAGCATTTATTCTACTGAGCCATCTCCCCAGTCCCTGAGGTTTTGGTTTTGTGACTTACTCTTGCGTTGAAGTAGTGGATGCAGCAATGTGTGCTCAACCACACAAAGTTGACGGGCATGTAGTGGAACCAAAGAGAGCTGTTTCTGGAGAGGATTCAGTGAAGCCTGGTGCCCATCTCACAGTGAAGAAAATTTTTATTGGTGATATTAAAGAAGATACAGAATAATATAATCTGAGAGATTACTCTGAAAAATATGACAAGATTGAGACTATAGAAATTATGGAAGATAGGCAGAGTGGGAAAAAGTGAAGATTTGCTTTTGTAACTTTTGATGATCATGACACAGTCAATAAAATTGTTAAAAAAATAAAAAATAAAATTGTTGAGAAATACCACACTATTAGTGGGCATAATTATGAAGTGCAAAAGGCCCTTTCTAAACAAGAGATGCAGTCTTCTGGATCACAAAGAAGCCATGGAGGTGGATTTGGCAACTTTATGGGTCATGGAGGAAACTTTGGAAGTAGTGGAAGGAATTTTGACTATGATAGAAACCGTGATGGAAGAGGAGGTTACAGTGGTGGAGGAGGTTATAGCAGAGGTAGTTATGGAGGAGGTGATGGTGGATATAATGGATTTGGAAGTGATGGTAGAAACTACGGTGGTGGTCCTGGTTACAGTAATAGAGGATGGTATCTTGGTGGTGGACCAGGATATGGAAACAAGAGTGGTGGATACCGGGGTGGTAGAGGAGGATATGATGGTTACAATGAAGGAGGAACTTTTGGAGGTGGTAACTATGGTAACTGTGGTGGTGGTGGGAAATATAATGATTTTGGAAGTTACAGTGGACAACATCAGTTATATTATGGACCCATGAATTGGGGTCATTTTGTTGGAAGAAACGCTGGCAGTCTCTATGGTGGTGGCTATGGATCTGGTGGTGGAAGTGGTGGATATGGTAGCAAAAGATTTTGAAAAACAACAGAAAATGTTTAATGAGAGCCCTACTTGCCTAAATGAGGAATGTCTTTCCTACCATCTCAAATATGAGGGTTTCTGGCTGGGTAATATTTTTAACTCACAGTAAAACTTGACACCATTTACTTCCATATAAGTCTACATTACATACGTTAAAACATGAGTTCCTCAGGTAAACACACTGGCAAAATCATGAAGCTGAAAACTAGTGGTACCATGTTTGAGACAATTTAAGTTTTAGAACTTCCCAGGAATGGCCATCTTTTTTAACACTTATCTATTTATTTGTGTGTGTGTGTGTGTGTGTGTGTGTGTGTGTGTGTGTGTGGCCTGCTCAGCCCACCAGGGGGCGGGGCTGGCTGTCATGTGGTGCTGGGGGACTGAACCGCGGTCCCTGTGCTTTGCTTAGCTTAGCTTGTTCTAAGTAGGTGCTTTAGACCACTGAGTCATCTCACCAGCCCTACCATCTTAGTGTTCATTCTGAGTCACATGCAGCTCATTTACTTCATGTATAGAAGTCACAGTATCTTTAGGGTAGGGTGAGTTTTTGGTAAGAGATAAAGTAATCTCAACCTTGTGAAAAGTTTGTCATAAGCTTGACTTATAATACATTATGCTGCCAGTTGTACTAGGGAAAACATCTTCAAGTGAACTTACTCAAATACAGATACAAAAATTGTCTTCGAGTGGCTTCATAAACTCTCACAAAATTCAGGAAATTTGAACTGATAGGGTGAACTTTGGTTTTGTTCATTTTGGTATCTAGAAGGAGTAAGGAGCTTGATTACACTAATGGTCCTTTATAAGAAGGTTCTTTCCTAAAGAATATTACTTGGTTAATATTTGTGTTCATTGCTGATAATTTGTAATGGTTATTTTTGCTGCCCCCAAAGGGTGTGTGAAAAATTAAAGTTTAATTCACCTTTTTAGTAACATAGGGTACATTCAAAATTACTAGTGCATATAAAACAATAAAAGGTTGACTTGAAATCATGAGTGGATTTCTGCACAGAGAATAGCGTAAGGTCAGAGTCCTAAAAAAATCTGCAAGGTTTTGGTGAATCAAATTTAAGACAGGAAACATTTTAAGGGTATTCTTTCTGTTTCATTTTGCTTTTGAAATACAATTGTTTTGAATGTAGTTCTGTTGTCATTTCTAAAAAACTGTGTTGTCTCGTGGTAGTACCAATTAGGAAAGTTAAAAAGATTAGAAGCAAATTTAAGCTGGTTTTGTTACATTTATAAGTCACTGTTTCTAATTTTGTTAAAAGTTGTGTTTACACTTGTGTTGTAAAAGTGAGAGTATTTGGGGTGTGATACACAATTTGTCAGGGGACGAAGAAATAGGCTTGGTTTTTAAGAGTTCAGTGTAAGTCAAAATTTGAACCATTTCTAACGATGGTATCTCTTTGGGAGTTTAATGTCACAAAGTAGTGAATAAAGCAGATGTGCAGGGGCAGTGTAAGGATGGTTAGCCTATATGAATACTCAACATTTTAAAGCTTCAATATTTTCTGGTTTTTAAGACTTTAGAGGTGGTCTGTAATGAATTTGAATGTTTCATTTGTGGTATAATGAAATGTTTACAGAAAGATGGTTTTTTCATTAAAGCATTTTTATAAAACATTAGCTCTTGCACTGGAAGACAATTTTCAGCAGTTAACTATAGCTGTTGTCACTGTGACTCTTCCAGGATAGCTTTCGCACTCATCTTAGTATCTATGTAAATTTATAATAATGTTTTATCAGATGTGGGAAAAACATATGTCGCCCCTTGACCTATTATTCAATGGGAGTAGTTCAGCATTTTATAGTCTCTTGATCTCCCAAGGATCCATAGCCTTATGCTCCAATCTACCTCTGCAATACCTCTGGCTCTTTCATCTATATTCTCTTGACTGGGAGAATCTCCAAGCCACATATACCTGCACAGCACTGTGGACAACAAAGGCTACTTAACATTATTCTGTCCAGCAATGAGCAAATACAACTGTGCTGTGAAACAGATGAGAAGGACTTTTTCTTGGGGGTGGGGAGGGGCTGGCTCAGGATGCCTTAGGGCCAGGTCTGGGGTTTGAACCGAGATCCTCTGCACCTGACTGGGTTTGCCCAAGTAGGTGTTTAAACAACTGAGCTAACCCCCAAACCCCTGTATAACAGATGAAACAATTTTCTTTCCAACAATACACAGAAGTGAGACAAAATGCCATCTATTACTTACAGAAAAAAGTAATTGAGTATCAGAAAGAAGAATGTGGTACAGACATTATATAATTTTGAAACATTTAGGAAAACTGAAAGGCCTAAAAATACTCTAGGCCTGTTCAGCAATAGCACTTATTAAATTTGTATTATTCTGTAATAACTTTGAGTAGATGTCTTTGTATTTGCTGCTTTGTAACACATATATTTATAGTTACAGTATCTATTTTAGGACCATTTTTTGCTGGAATAAAACACAAGAAAAAGCATTACTCTTAAAGGTTTTTCCACACCATACTGGAAAAACTTAAGCAAAATCTATCATTACAGGTTGAAGTAAGCCCACCATTTCAGATGGATATAGCTGGGTGGAGAGTAAATGGAAATCACATGCAAAACTGTCCATAGCCTTCAGCAAATCATCTGAAGAATATTGAACAGACTAAAGAAAATAAGTTTTTCACTGTGATTTTCACATTGTATCACTAATGAAAAATAGAAAAGCAGGCCTCAAAAGTTCTCCTAAATTATCTGCCTAATGCATTTTGATTAAACACTTCCATATGCTTATTATAAACCACTAATGTGTCTCACTTTGAGAATTCTTTCTGTGAGTTGCACCTCAATGATTTACAAGCACCACTTCATGAGAAAAAAGTGGGAGGAATATATGACTTTAGCCACCTTTCCTGTGCACGCACATAGGCAGTGGCCTCGTCTTCCGGAGTGTTGTCCCTGCCAAGCCGTCATCAGCCCTGATGCTCAGGGAACCTTCTCACAGACTTGCCATCTTTCACGTCAGAGATACAACCTTTAGTATCCAGTCTCTTCCCAATTGCGGATGTGTTTCAGGCTTCCATCCAATAAGTCAAATCAATTTCCAGTAAAGTGAGTTTACTAAAACTCCTCCCTGCCAACAAGAGAACTTGACTAGAAGATAGATTTATACTAACCAATTTTTCAGAAGCATTCTGTAGATTATTTATTTGGATGGAGTTTAGAGGTAGAAAGGGACATGATGGTGACTACCTGGAGATGCAGGTAAATTCTCACAAGGTACAATCAGAATCACTACTGTTTGTTTTGTTCTCATGTGTCATGAACTGAAATTTCTCACATATCCAAATCCTGACACAGCCCTTGGAAGCTCATTTTTCTCAGTGAAATAATTGCAGAATGTGACCAAATACTAGCTCCTCCTCCTCCTCCTCCTCCTCCTCTTCCTCCTCCTCC
>NW_004524591.1:4805152-4815762 GCF_000260255.1 Octodon degus
CTCCTTCTTCTCCTCCTTTTTCTTTTTGACCAGCTCAGCTCACCCTGAGGGCGGGGCTGGTGCAGCTACAGTGCCTGGGATCAAACCTCAGTCCCTGCACCTGCCTAAGCTTGCCCAAGCAGGTGCTTTAGACTGCTGAGCTATCTCATTAGTCCCCTAGCTTCTTATCTAATCTCTTTTATAAGCGCAGGTCTCGTGTGAAATCTTAAATGGTGAAGTAGTGGTGTAGGAACTTACTTTATTCTCTTGGCTTCCCAGATGATGAAACTTAGAACTAAAAGCCTTTTGTTACATTATGAATTTTTAACAGCCATGTGTGTGGGGTCTGAGGCCAGCTTTTTTCCCGTATCATCACAGAACTATATACTTCTCCAATGCTAGACCAAGTCAGTGTCAGATACTGTCATAGATAAATGCAATTTGAAGAGGTGTTATCTTTGTATGCTCTCTATTAGATGTGGGAAAATATTAGTTATCAATTTTGGTGAAAACTTCAGTCAACATGAGAGCTTAAGTGCTGTGGAGAAATCCAAACTAGCTCTTACTCTGGATCTGGCAATTTCCTTGAATTATGCACAAAGTACTACTCAGACATGAAGTAAGGAGGTTGCAGTGAGCGTGCCAAGCAGCAGTTCCCTACTAGCCAGCCACGTTTCCCTGAAATTGTTTGTTCAGATGGTTTTCAGAGAGGTGCAGTCTCACCTTCAGGAACCTCCCTCATATTTGAGGATCAGAAAGAACAGGTTGCTGCTTTACCCGAGAACCAATGTTTTAGCTGTCACCGACTTTAATGCCGAGTCACTGGGATTTTCTCTGTGCTCTGAGTATATTTAGGGAAAGCTAGCAGGTAGAGTGCTTCACCCCAGAGAAAAGAAACAGACCAATTAGTCAACGTTGCCTTCCTTTAGCCATCTGATCACATGAAAATAAACCGGTGAATGTTATCAAGGTTTATGGAAAAGAAACGTGGCTCATCTATGGCACGATACCATGGGAAGCACCCGGACAAAGATGAGAAAAGGGTCATTTCTTGAAAGATGTTAATGAAAGCTGTTCTAGCATTATTCCTTTTTAAGCTCGTCCCTGCTGGTCTGTGTTACTTTACCCAGGAGGTTAATAGGAAAACTAAGTTTTCAACTAGTTTTATTTTTAATCTTTTATGTATTTATTTATTTGGTACAGGGTCTGACTACATAGCTCTGACTTGTAGTGATCTTCCTGTCTCAGCCTCCCCAGCATTGGGATTATAGGAGTGTACCACCAAGTCTGGTTTCAGTGGCCAGTATGTCATGCCCGGGTTTCCAGGTCCAATAAGGCATGTGGTACTGGGGATTGAACCCAGGTCCTTGTGGTTTCCAGGCAGGTGCTTAGACCACTGAGCTATCTCCCCAACCCTTTTCAGATAATGTTATCTCAACAGCAGCTGAATTTTTCAGCCTCTTTAAAGTCATTGAATGGCTATAATATAATGATACTAGATTTTAGGTACACTTGATAATACAGCTACAGTCACCTAGGTTTACTATCTACTACACTTCAATTTAGAAATGAGAACAGGAGACAGAGTGCCCGTAGAGATCAAATTTAAACTTATCTCTCTACTGTCTTTCCATACGCAGATAGTGTCAGAGGAGCAGTCACAAAATTCTCCTCACACTCCTCCTCTATTTTCCGGGCAGCAGAAATTGCAGCACTTTATGGAGAAGCAGCAAATGCTTCAGACACATTCTGGGATGGTGGCTGAGGTACGTGGCTCGCAGGTTCAAGGCTACGTGAGGCCTCCCAGGAGGGAGGGTAAGGCAACGGGAGCCAGGTCTCAGCCCGGGTTGGACAACCTGAAGCCTTGGAGAAGCCTGGTCTTAAAATAAAGGGGGCTAAGAATTTAGCATGATAAAAAGGCCTTGTTTTCAATACCTACTGCAATAATAATAATAATAATAATAATAATAATAAATTTTAATTAGAAAAAATAACAATAATAATTTTAAATTTTCTTATGTAAATTACAGGTCTAAGAGCCAGCGAGATAGCTCAGAGAACTAAATGCCTGCTTAGGCAAGCTCAGGGATCTGGGTTCTATCTGCAGTACCACATGCCACGCCAGCCCTACCTTTAGGCATGCTGAGCCAGCCTCCGAGACTCAGCATGATGGCAAGTGCTGGGGAGGCTGAAAACAGGAGGATCACTAGGACTCCGATCTGCGTAGTGAGACTCTGTACCAAATACTTAAGCTTTTTTTTTTTTTTTTTTTTTTAAAGAGGCCTTTCTATAAACTGAAACTTAGAACTAGTTCTGGAAGCTATAATTCTGACCTGAGTGGCTGTTGGGAAGGAGTAATAGAATTTCTCAAATGCATAAGTGAAGAGTTTAGTGATAAGATGCACACTTGAGACTGCCTGCTGGTTTAGACAGCAGGAAAAACAATATCAGACCTCCAAGAAACATATAATTAAGTACTACAGGAAAAATAAGGTTGCAATATTTATCAAAGCAGATATATACAAAAAGAAAAAAATCTTGTCTCCTTTGTGTATGGGACAATTTATCTTTTGAATTTCTCATGAGTTTTTTGCTATTGTTTTGTCCTACTGTTTTCTTTAGACAAATCTGCACATTTATATCTGGTAGCCTGAGCAACTAATCTGAAGAGAGTATCATGTAATACCACAACCACTGCTCAATTCCCTTTGTTTTGTTAAGTGCAATTTGCATTGTTTCTAACACTGTTTTGTTCTATCATTATTTTATATTCTTTAGAAAAACACACAGCAGATAGTCTTTAAAACTGTGAAGTTTATGTGAATCTTTGGAAAAGTACTAAAATGCCAAGGCAAATTATACTGTATCTGCTATTGTTCTGAGCCATGTGGTATATTCATTTATTTATTTTTATTTTTTACTAATTGTATTAAGAAAAAATAGCAATGAGAGAGTTTCAAAACAGGTTAGTAGGACAGTTACAATAGTTAATACATTGCATATTGTTGTCTTCATAGTAGTTATTTATAGTACAAGATGTAAACATGATATTTTGTCTAAACACTATTAGTTCAAAACTTTTTCTCATTGAACTAAGAGAAAGTAGCAGTATATCTATGCTATTTTGTATATACAGATATATATTTTTTTCACTACAAAATGGTCCTTCATTCATATCCCCATTTTTGTTTACTTTTGTCAGAGATGGGTATTCTGTTGCCATTCAAATATAAAGAAAGGATTAACTATAATGAAAGAACTAATAACTGCTTCTAAGGTATTTATTGGTATAAAGCAGCGGTTGCATTGGGAGGTAGTACCAGGTAAAACTCACACTGCATCTGAATTAATATCTGTAAATAAATAAGCACCCTGCTAACTCACACCACTTTCAGGTAATTTTCAAAACCGTGACTCAGTTTACCATCTGATAATTGAAATGAATCAAGAAAAACTAAACGATTTTTCACTGATAACTGTCGCACAGGCATGACTTTTTCAGCGTTGGTAAGCACTGGACACACTCTATTAGGACGAATGAAAGACCTCCAACCGAAGTGCTTCACTTTGCTCATTGTGGATTAAATAAACATACAGTTCAAACTTAACCTCATTCTCAAACACAGTCTCCCAAGTCTTGCCTATTAAAAAAAAAATGATGGTAAATAAACCCTGGAAAATTCCTTCTCAGATTTTACCACCTGAAAGCGCAGCTGTTGGCTGCAGCTATCCCAGGCTCCCAACTCCCAACTCACGTGCGAGCCTCGTCAAGGGCAGACATTTCTAATTGATTCCAGAAGTATTTCTTTTGCTTAGATCAGGGGGCAAAGGAAGAATAATGAGCAGCTTCTCGGAGGGGTTTGGGGGTTGGGCTGCTGAGGGGAGGAGGGGAACTTTGAAAATCTCTGGCTTGGCCAAAAATGCGTAGCAATTTTCCAGTCAATTGGCGCGAGCATCTGGAACCAAGCATTCTGGCCCGGTAGTTGATGGGAGTTAAACCAGCGTGGGCAACAGCACGCTTAATGAGTCCCTGTCATGTAGTGGTGCAAACCGCGCTAGGCATCGGCCAAATCCCCTGTGCCTTTGGCTCAGGGGCAGGTTTCCCTCAGAGTCCCTGTCTAGGACAGGACATGCTCCCCAAGATGGGTCTTCACCTATTTTCAGCATTCTGAACGCGACCTACAAAGAGAGACCCCCAATCAGAACACGTGTGCTCTGGATTCCTTGTGTATTGACAAGGCTCTACATCACAGACCCGTGTTTGCTTTCATTTGGGGGCTATGTTTTCAAACTCAGCAGGCCATCCTGTGAACGCATGGAGAGTGTCGGATGCTCAGGTTATAAATCACAGCACAGAGCATGGCGCACTCAGATGCGAGGAGGAGGCAGAATGTGAGGCCTTTTGTTATTGCCAAGGTAAGACAGGTGATTGCCGTGGGGGAGAGGTGATGGTGGGCAGGATTTCCTTTTCCAATGCTAAGCAGAAAACCAAGAGTGATATGGAAATAATTTCTTGGGAGTAAATGATGTTTACTTTAAGTTGCTGCTCATAATTCACCATGCTGACAACGGTACATTACGCTCACCAATAAGGCAGGTAATAGGACAGCCATGAAAAATGCAGAGAAGGGGGCGACTGGGTGGACTGGCCCCAGGAGGACAGAGCCACTCACCAAGCAGACTTGTAACTTCCCTAAATCTCTGCTTCAAAATTCTGATTTTAAGGTAAATACAACATGTTTTCCCTTTTCATTACGTGAGAGAATCATTTCCTGTTTCCAAACAATGCTAAAATAAGAAGAAAAAAAAAAGGTAAAAATGGAAGAAAATAAACAAAAATTTTCCATAGTGCCATTTTAATTTGATGATTATAATGGCATTCATCGGAAATATATGCAACTAGTGTGGCTCAAAACTATATGCATGTTTAAATGCAGAAACAGTGCTACACGTTGAATATCTAATTCAAGATAAAGTATGTGCAAAAGCAGCTGCAATCCTTTTAAAATAAGGACAAGAGGAGGAGAGATGGTACATAATATTAGCTATATTTGTGTCTTTTAAATTTTAATGATCTTAATGAAATGATACATGAAAAACTATTGTGCATTAACAATTTCTTGAATGTGTCTTCAGTGTTTTAAAATATCATCTAAAGGCTACTAAGTTGGAGGCAAATGATGTTAAACTTAAAATTTGCCATGGCAAAGCTAATGTCTACCTTCTTCAAACAACAAAGCAGCATGATATTCTAATGTTGCTTTTTTTACTTAGTATGTCCCCTTACAGAATTGAAGGGAATATTTTTAGCAGAAACACAGGAATTAAAAATTATTTATGAGAAGATCACATCTAACTCAGCACCAGTGGCTGCCTTTGAACTTCTCCTTAGCTCGCCCGCATGTCAGTATAGCCATTATTTTGTAGAACCCTGTAGACCACTAATCAATAGTAAGCACAGCGGAGATAGACCCGTATTGTGAGGATGTCCCCCTCATCGGACCTTTTGTAGTAAATATCTGTTAATTGTATGTGGTCATGATGAAGCTGAAGAAGACTACTAAGATTAGGTATCTAGTGGTAAATAAGATAAAAAGTAAATATTTTAAAATAAAGTGGCAGAATGCCTATACTGAATTAGAGCTAGAGAATAACAGCAAAGCTTTATAATACTAGCATAAAAAAAAACTCAAAGAGAATTTGCCATTAACTCCAGATTTTGTACGCTTGATTTGTACACTTGCTTTTCCTTGAGTATTGTAGCATGTTTGCTTAAAAAAAATATACTGCATTCTATAAAACACATTCCCTTCTATGCTATAGGATGGTACTTTTAAAATCTTGGAAATTTGTAGATTATCAGAGAGGTACAACCTGGGGTTGTGATTTGGGATCAAATAGTTTATACAGACATTGTAAATGGCTAAAAACCAGGTAAACTGGCTAATTCATATACTCAGTAATACAGCAGCATAAGCATGAAATTTTCTCAATATTCTTCAAAAGCCTCATAAAAATATAAGATTATTTCTGGATCCATTTTTAAGTGTGAATACCCTCCTCTACTGGAGTAGAGGAACAAAGCAAGAATTTACAAGTGGGATCACACCCATTTCAAAAGCCTACCCAAGGAAAACAAGCAACTGAGTGAATAGGAGACCTCCGATGCTCAACAATCTTTGAGAGGTGCTTGTCTGACAAAGGACTCATACCCAGCATATGCGAAAAACTCAAAAATTTAACAACAGATGAATGAATATTCTCTAAGATGAGAAGATATTCTCAAAGACACTTGAGGAAAGAAAAAAAATAGGTAACCAATAAATATAATAAATGCTCAATAGCTTTAGACATCAGGAAAATGCAAATCAAAGCCACATTAAGATTTGATCTCACCCCGGTCAGAATGACTACTATAAAATATTAAAAAAAATTAAAAACTAAGAAATGCTGGTATGAATATGATCAAAAAGAAACTTTCATGCACTTTTAGTGGCTATGCAAATTACTATGGGCTTTATGGAAAAAAGCATGGAATTTCCTCAAGAAACTAAAACTAAAACTGCCATGGGACCCAGCTACACCTCTGACAGGCATGTACCCAGAGGACATGAAGTCAGAATATAAATGCAATACCTGCTTTTCCATGTTCAGTGTGTCTATGGTGATGGTGGCTAAGATATAGCATCGATCAAGGTGGAAGGGTGGATAAAGACAATATGCACAGAGCATCATTCAAGTAATATCCAGAGTTGTTCCAGCAACAAAGAACGAGATCATGTCACCTGTAGAAAAATGGCTGGAATCTGGGAAATAGGATGTAAAGTGTGATATACTATAAATGGAAAAACAAATGCCATGTCCATGTTTTCTGTCATATGTGAAAACTGAAAAAACAACAAAAGACCTGAAAGGAGGAGGAGTATTCCTAGGGCATGGGAAAGAAGCGAGTGGGAGGGAGAAGAGGGAGCCCTGTGGAAGAGGGGGTGGGCGGGCATGATTAACATAATATATGCATATATGGAAATTTTATATTAAAATTCAATTAATATGAGTTAATTTAAAAAAGAAAATTCTTTGGATCCAAATAGAGATGACCGTTGCACAGTGTGTGTATATAATGGTTATCACATTGCACTTTCAAGTGATTAAGATGGTAAATTTTATGCTGTAAATGTTATCTCAATGTAAAATATACAAAATAAAAAATATTTCCCATGAATCAACTATTCACTACTGACATCACTTGCCAGCGGGAAAGATTTTTTGTTATTGTTGAAGTTACTGGGAATTGAACTCAAGGCCTTGTGCTTGCCAAGCAGGCATTGTACCATTGAGCTACATCTCTAGCCCAAGAAAGATATTGTTACTCTAAGGAGCTGGACAGGTACACTATCGGCACAAAGTGCAATCTTTGTTATCGAATAGATTTGACTTTATGAAAACTATCTACTCCTAGCTGTGTGAGGTCAGAGGAAACAACACTCACGATTCTATTTGGGTTTGTCACTGTTGTAGTCTCAGTATCCAAAATTTAGCAGGCATTCAATGAATATTTACCCTATGAATGGCCAGGGGGAGGGGAAGATTAGAGATACATTAGGAGGCATTATACCCGGATATACTTAACACTAAATGGAAAAAGAAAATCTTATGAATTAATGATGATGGATACGTCAGTAGTGTCATCTTCATCGTCGGAAGGAAGTACTGTATTATGTGGCATTATTGATAGTACTTCAGACAAGCCGCAAGCCCGCAGGAGGTAATTTTACTTAACATAATGAGAAAATACTATTTTTATTATTTATTTATTTATTTGGTACAGGGTCTCATTACATAGCTCAGACTCACAGTGGTCCTTCTGTCTCAGCTTCCCCATCACTGGGAACACAGGCATGGGCCACCACGCCCAGTTTGGGGGCCTGCAAGACTTACTGGGGGGTCCAGGGCCAGCATGGCATGCCATACCAGGAATCAAACCCGGGTCCCTGAGCTTGCCAGGCAGGTGCTTAGATTACAGAGCTATCTCACCAGCCCAGCACTTATATTTTAAAGAATAAAACAAAATTTTTTTCAAGAAAAAAATGTAATAATTGTACAAATTATTACAATAGTTTTTACTTTATATGTTTCTCATTGGGATGACATTTACAACATAACATTTACCATCTTAACCACTTGAAAGTGCAGTATGCTGACAATTATTTTATTTTGTCTTTGTAGTACACAATACAGGAAACCATAAACAATATATACTATTTTAATACATTTATACATTATAAAAATGAAATTATACATAGCTTAGTGATAACAAAGAAATGTGACAAATTATTATTTAATTTTTTAACACATGGAAATGATCAGCACAAATCGCACAATGATAGCTGTGTCAGTAAAAGTATAAAATAGGGATCAAGCAGATAGCAGAACATATTAATAATTTATTGGTATTATAAAGTCATAATTTTCTTTTGGATAGTGTACACTGTGTTTTACAAAAATATTTAATCTAATTTAATATCATTCATATATTACATAAAAACATAATTAGAAGTTTCATAAGGAAAATGTCAATTAAAGCTAATATATCAACTATTCTTCAATGCAAATTTGATGCAGTTTGCAAAAATATTTGAAACTTTGATAATACTTCTATATACTGTGAATATTCATATGCTTATGTTAGTTTCACCTAAAATCCAAAAGTTATTTATTTGAAACAGCATGTGAGCTGGGTGAGGTGGTGCACTCCTGTAATCCCAGTACTTGGAAGGCTGAGGCAGAATTGCTATGAGTTCCAGGCCATTCTGGGCTGCATAGTTATTTCAGGGGCAGCTGAGCTATGTGACTCTATCTCAAAAAAAAAAAAAAATCAAAATGAAATACAGCATGTGAATTCCAAAAGTAAAAATTAGGTGCTTGCTATTCCTTACATTCATAACGTAGCCAGGTGTAAATTAGAAATATCTTGTCTAAAATGGCTTAAGACAAATTTTTACACATTCTGTGCTAACAATGATATTCTAACCATCACCATAAACACCTGAATGCAAAACCTAAATATGACAGAGAGATTAATGTCTGTAATCATTAATTGCAACTCGTTTTGCAATTGCTTTTACAGTCTTCCCAAGCAGCCTGTGAAGTCTTTCTCTCCACCCTTTGAGTCCTGACTGACCTGGTCATTTCACTGAGCGAGTGGGAGCTGGGAGGAGCCCGAGCAGAGCAGCGGCACTTCAAGGAGTTGCGCAGATTCTGCCTTCGCCCCCTTGCAGGCACCGTGCAAAGAAATGCGATGTCCGCTGGGGAGGGAGCGGCCACGAGGCACGGAAAGAGCACATGCTGTTCCACGACGCCCAGATCCAGGTGGCCCCCGTGCGACCTTTGGTTCACTCCTCTGTGCTGAATGAGACTCTTCAATAAGTCTAGGTGAAAATCAGCGGAGAAATCACTGTAAAACTGTGAAAAATAAATAGTGGTTTGAGTCTTTAAGTGTTAGGTAAGTTTGTTATGTACAATGAAGTAAACAGCAACGAAGGCTGAATTTCTCTGTAAAAATTTAATCAGTCGAAGAAAGGAAAGAAAAAAGGAAGAATCTGTAAAAACATAAAACTTCTAAGAATAGCTGAATTTTTCTGAACTATGTACTTTAACTGGATATTTAGGCACCAAGTTACATCAAAATATTCATTTGCTGCACTTTAAACTTAATAAATATTTCATTTTGGCCTCCATTTAATATTAAAATATAGGAATGTGCTCTCCTCAGTTTTACTACAGCTTTATAGTGGGGCTGTCAGTGCACATTTAATATTTATTAAATATATGTATATTTAATAAATATATTTATATCATATTTTATATATATGATCTCTATTCCTACTGTTAGGAGTGTTGGCTTCCCCTTCTACATATAAAAGTGGCTGAGATGGCAAGTTGGCAACCTTGCTTAATATTTTATCAAACGATTTTACCAGGCCAGAAAACAATGTGGAAATAACTTAAAAGAAGGCATGATCTTTAAATGACAGAGTTGGAAGTGAGATGTTTCATGACAAATAAGATGTGCAGTAATGCAAATATGCTACAGTTAGACACACTGTCCAGTAGGTAGCTATAGTTCCCTCCTTGGAGGTAGGAAGGATTTTCTGCTCTCTAACTGATTCCCTTCCCAAGCCCCTCAGACTGGAAGCGCTATTCTTCTAATTTAGCAAGGACTTTCAAAGTCCCAAGAAGGGTGCACCCCACCCCCAGCTCCTGGATGCCTCAAGAACACACTCTGACACTGGGAGAAAAGCCAGACTGTCCTCCGGGTGGATCTCAGGCACACGGCACAGCAAGAGCAGAACACAGAAGCCTCTTCCTGGGCGTGGCGGTGCAGTTTTACCTCCCTTAATTTCCTGTTTGTTTGGGGCTTTTTTCAACTGAAGTTTGGAGATGATCATTTAAATGTGAAGTTGTCAGAATGAGATGGGGGTTGAGATACAAATAGGCATTTTAGAAGTGAGTATTAAAATATCCTTAAGACATTTTAAATGACAGGTTTTACCAAATGATCACATTCAGAGCTATTTGTAAGAGATTTATTTTTATATAAAGTTTATGAATTATCTAGATTTTTTTTACTA
>NW_004524591.1:4816177-4824132 GCF_000260255.1 Octodon degus
CTCTCTCTCTCTCTCTCTCTCTCTCTCTCTCAAATAAAGAAAAAAAAAAGAAATATAGGTACTTTCTTTGTGTTACAGTCATTAAAAAATTATCCATTCATTTACTTTATCAGCTTAAGATGCTGGACTGAGCAATGAGCCATTAGTAACAACTAAGCCTGCCTATGAATGGTTTCACATGGCAGATTTTACAAGTATTTGGAGGCCACAATAAATGCGGGCATTTTACTTTAGGCGCCACCTAAAGTTGTAAATAGTTTACACTAAATTCATTCTCACCATTACATACAAAATGCACAGAAGGTTATCAAGAATAGAGGCAAGGTGAATACTCAGAAATATACAACATAGTTCTGCCAAGATATTATAATTTTTTAAAATGTATTTGGTATAGGGTCTCACTACGCATCTTGAACTAGTAGTGATCATCCTGTTTCAGCCTTCGCAAAGGTAGGATGACAGACGTGCACCACCATGCCCAGACTGGATGCTGGCTCAGCACACTGGGGGGTGGGGCACGGGGCTGTCGTGGCTTGTGGTGCTGAGGATCAAATCCTGGTCCCTGAGCTTGCCTAAGCAGGCGCTTAGTCCGCTGAGCTGCCTCACCAGCCTGATTATGTCTTAAAATAGAAAAGCAACAATGGAAGTGAGAAACATATCTTAGGGTAGAAGCATCGTAAGTCATTAATTGAACAGATGTGCAAAGCAAAGGAGAAGACTAAAGGAAGATGATTCTTAGATTTATGGGATGAGTAAAAGTATCGATAATGCACATTTATTGAGATGTAAAATTGTGAAGTGAGGCCAACGAGATGAGGAGAAGCTGTCAAGCACTCACTACTGGACATAAAACTCTGTGATGTGTCTAACCTAGCCGGGAGAAGATCCTAGGAAGGGTAGGATGTGTGTGTCTACTGCTGAATGCGGAAGTCTTTCCTGGGGATGACTACATGAAAGTGAGCCACTGTGTTTAAAGTAACAAAATGAGTAGCGGCCATCAGAGAAAAAAAGGATACTGCTCATTCAAGCCTCAAGGATTCTAATCAATATACAGAATCCACAGAACTGAAGATGTGATACATGGTGTAGCATCTTTGATAAAGACATGGGCTGCAGATTCAGACTGTGGGGATATAAATCCCATCTTTTCTCCATTGAGGTCTGGGACCTTAGACAAATGACTTAACTTTCCAATTCTTCTGTTTTTCTCATTGAAAATGTGACTTATAGTAGTACATACTATGAGTTTGTTATGAAGTTATTACGAGTGTTAATATGCCTGACAAAAATAAAGAATGGAGCTAGAATAAGTGGACAAATAAATCCCTCTGCTTTCTTCCCCCTAGCGATGCTGGTAGGATACAGGTAGGGTACTAGCATCCTCACTAATCATCCTTTCTCCAGTTCATTTCCAGTACTAAATTATACCATGAACAGGGACCTGCTACACTGATGGTGGAGCAGGTGGCCCAGTTCACGGGCATGCACTCTTCCTTATCAATAACATTGGTGTCTTTGATTAACTATGTGACAACTCTGATCACACAATGATATTTCTATGCTGAAAAACACAAAACTCTGAACCCATGAAATTAAATAGAAAAGATCCTTTGAGATGCTAGATTAAAGGCCATCTACATTCATTAAGAATATACTCATCACAAAGGAAAGAGTAAGATAAAACTTTTAAGTCATAATTTAAAATTATAACTACTGATACATATGGATACGCTTTCTTAGCATTTAATTTCTCTGTATGGAATGCCTATTTCTTTAGGCAAAATAGATTGAAAAGCCAGTCAGCAAAAAGATGACCATAAAAATAATAGATGTAATCCTTCTAAATAAATGCAATATTTTTATTAATTTTGCTGGTATAATATAGAGGTACACAATCATCACATTCATCATAGGGAATTTGTACCTGCACATTTTGGATTTTGGTTCCTCTTTTATTCTTGAGATGTAGTTTCCACTATGACCAGATTTTCTCTTTGGAGTCGCAGTTCATGGTTAACTCCCTCCCTTGTTTCAAGCAAAACAAAAATCATATTCATTTTTGACTCCTCTTTTTCTCAAATTCCTTATTTAACCTCTCAGCAAAAGTTGTCTCTTCTACTTTCATAACACCTTCAGATCTCAACCCTGCCCGAGTTCTCTAGAGTGTCACCTTAGGGTAGTGGCTTTTCTTACCTGCCTCCTATCTGGTCCTGGTTCTGTCTTCCATAACCTTTTTCATCCATCCTCAACTCTACATCTAAGTGATCTTAAACCATGTCAGTTCATATAGTCCTTCTTCTCAACTTCTACAGCACACTCTCCTCTCACCTGAAGTAGATGCCATGATATTCACGTTATCCTAAAATTTCTTGAGTGGTTGGAACCTATTACGTCTGAACACATAGTTTATCATCTTTGCTCTGGCTTACGCTCAGACACACACCACCTCAGGCAAGAGCTTATTCTACTGAGCCATCTCCCCAGCCCCAAAACTTTTTTTTTTCTTTCTGTATTTTAGAGAAGGGCCTACAGGGTGTTCAGGGTCTCATTACTAGATCGGACTTGTAGTGACACTCCTGTTTACAGCTCCCAAGTGCTGGGATTACAGGCATGCACTGCCACACCCACTCTCAATCACCATCTCAGTGCATCCCCAGGGTGGGGCCAGCACAGCAGACCTGGGGATTGAACTCCCAACCCCTGAGCCTGCTTGTAGGTGCTTCAGTCCACTGAGCTATTTGGCCGGCCTACTCAGTCTACTTTTTGCCTGCACCTTTCCAAGAATCCACATGGACTTTGACATCCCCTCAGATCCTTACCAAAATGCCAGTAGAATTTCCTTGGGACTGGTTTTGGTAGTAATTTTTTTTCTAATTTGCCTCCTATACCTATGAGTTATTGTCTTCCCTGGTAGCTACGATTAACTAAAATCAGATTGGATAGATAGATGGAGAAATAGTTAAACAGATAGATCTACCTTAGTTCATGAATTATTCATTTTTTCCACAATTCTGATTACAAACTGAATTGGAAGAAACCTGAATCAAATTTGCCCATAAGATTAACATTGAACCTAACTACTGAATTTGATTTAGTTCTTGCTCAATTTGTAACCAGGATCAAGGAAATAATTAAATGAACCAAGGGACCACTATATATGGTTGTATATAAATAATTATCTGAGTTATTGTCTCTACCCTCCCCAACTATGAATGATAGAAACTTGAGTAGTTCTGTGATCCCTTCCATGGCTGTGGAGAATCTCCTGCTCTATAAAGTTCTCTTTTCTGGAGTAAGTCAGATCTGTGACTTCCATCTTGCCTACAAAATGTGGCAAATATTACACGTTATTAAAGTCCTGAGATCACTTAAGAAAACTGAAGATTATCCTGGATGACGTTGGTTTTATCGGATGTTAAACAAGTGTAAAAGGGCTGGATCCACCCCTGAAGCAACAGTTTCTCTGGATATGCTGTGGAAGCCACACAGGTGAGGAGCTGCGTGTACTCTCTGGGCCTTGGGGAGGGGATTCCAGGAGACAGCCTAGGAGGTGCCCACCAGTCAAAGCCAACAAAAAGCCGGGCTCTAAGTTACACAGCTGCAAGGAAATACATTCTGTCAACAACCTAAAATTTGGGAAACGGACTTTTCCTTTGTTCAACCTCCAGATGGGCATTCAGGCTGGCCAATATCTTCAATAAAGCCTTTCAAGACCAGGAGCAGAGTATAGAGCTAGCCTGGCCTGACAACCCAACCCACTGAAACTATTACATAAAATACGTGTGTTGCTTTAAGCCACTAAGTTTGTTGTAAAACATGAAAATACTGATTAAAGTCTAAGCTCCACAAAGAGAATACTTTCACTGTGGTTTGTGTGGAACACATATTTTAAAAGCATTCAATCAACACTTCTCTCTGCCTTTGAAAGCACTGGGCAAGGAGGTTCTCTCATATGTGGGCACTTGGTTCTCGTCATAGGAACCGTGCTCGGGCTGTCATTACTCAGTTCATTTCGCCACTTCGGCAGTCTCCGTGCCTGAGCTGCTCAATGTATTCTCTCGCTGCCCCTCCCACTTGTTCAGACTCTCTGCCTCTTATCTATACCTTCAGCAGACACAAGCTGGCTTACAGTACTGGAGGTGTATGCTCCTGCTTCCCTGATTCAAACTATAAACCTCTAACCAGATTTTACAAGCTTTCTGAGGCCTAACTTTAAAGTCAACACATACTCCTTTGGAATCAGTTCACATTATTTGACTCTTATAGGCAGGTTTAGGTTTTTGTTTTGTGTAATGCCTTAAAATGTGATTGTAAACATGTGTGTGTGTTTGTGTCATCTGTGTGTGAAGATCAGAAAATGGGATCACTAGCATTATTTACTTCTTGCTTCTCTTATCATGCTAGATTCTACTGATTATATTTTCTTTACTCTTTTGACCCCCCATCAACCAAAGACTTTGCATTCCTTTTGTTAAGGGAACTAATCAGAGAAGTAATTGCTAGTTTAATTAACTTACATAAGGGCACCCAAGCAACTACGTGCCAGACAGGATCGATGCATAGGATTGTGTCACTCCAATGCATGGAGGACTGCTCAGGATATAACATCACAAACTATCTCCTTAATTAAGCTACCTCCTCAATTAAATAAAAACTTACATGGTGTGAAATGCACATAAGTGTAAAAATATGTTTAAACAAGTATTTTCACATTATGTTTCACACCTATACAGACGCTCTCTGACGCACAATGGCAAGACATAGATTCATGATCACCTGCAAATGGCATAAGTCACGAATACATTAATACACCTAACCTAGTGATTATCATGGCTCAGAAACAGCATAGAGCAGAATGCTGGCTATTCACCTTTCTGGAGGGATGGCCGATTAGGGTTGTGACTTGTAGCTGCTGCCCAGCCTTTCGAGAGAGTACCATACCACATGTTCATAGATAAAAATTCAAAATTGAAAGTATAGTTTCTACTAAATATTTATCATTTTTACACCATTTATCTTATTTTTATGCATAAAATACAGAATCTACAGGGTCTCACCATACAAATTGGACTTGTAGTGATCCTGCTGTTTTTGGCCTTACGAGCGCTGGGATTACAGGCATGAGCCACCATGCCCAATCTCAATCACCATCTCAGCAAGCCTCAGGGGTGGGGCTGGCATGGCATGCCAAGGCTTGAACTCCAGTCCCTGCATCTGCCTAAGCAGGCACTTTAACATGCTGAGCTATCTGGCTGACCCTTTTGCATCATTTAAAAACTGAAAGTCTGTAAGTCAAACTATCATGAGTCTGGAATCATTTCTATAATGATCAAAAATAGTTATTAAACTTGAACCTTGCTTTTTCCTCTTTGCTATTAAATGGTCCTCAGCCTAGATTTTTTTTTTTTATTTATTTATTGCAGTACTGGGGATTGAATTGAGGACCCTGCACTTGCCAGGCATGTGCTTAGTCTACTGAGCTATCTCCCTGGCTCAAACCTGTTTTCTAATTTCAGTAAAAAAATAATTAAATGTCAAGGAAAGAGAGAGAGAAAGAGAAAGAGACACAGAGAGGGACAGCAAGAGATAGAGAGAAAGAATATGGAAGAGAGAGATGGCATTGTACTTGTAACTGGGAATTTACACCTGCTTCACTGTAGGACAATTACCATGCAAACCTATGAAGATTGAATGTATAACAGAGGCACAGAATAAAGAGTCTCCAGTCTTACTTTTAGATAATTAAAAAGAGTCACATTGATCCATCTTCATCTTGCCAATATATGCAACACTGATATATAAGAGAAAGGGACTATTTGCATCTCTGACACTGATTCTAGTGATAACTTCATAAAAATGATGAAAACAAGTCTTTGTGGACTAATCACTCTTTGTCAGGCAGCCCTAATTCAGAGGCCATTTATTAAATCTCTAATCTCCTTGTGAAGGGAAAAAATATTAAAATCCTGATAAACTGCAAAGATATACATAAGTTCTAAGATAAAAATGGTAAGAAAACACCATTCCCAAATATCTAATTAAGAATATAAGATTTGGTCAATGCTTGTAATTATTGCAGTGTTGAGCTTTAAATGACGTAGAAAAGAATAGACTCCTCATAGGCAAAGATGCCAGTCATCAAATACACAGGGATGGTTTATCCCATCACCAATTTATTAAAATCTGACCTGAGAAGACTTGCTTAGGACTCACCACAGGAAATTCAATAATGATTAATTACTACTTTTATTAGAACAGTAATGGCAAAATGAACAATGATATTAAAGCCTGAGGACTGGCCAGTCTTGTCTTATGATGACCTTCTCACAAGAGGTAACTCAGCGGTACAATGAGAACATCTTTAGTTTTTTGTCCACAAGCCTACAATGAATGACCTCTCACTAGGCTGGATCTCGGAGTGGCCCACCAACTCACAACACTACCACACTGTGGGCCAAGACTCTGATGGAGCAGATATGCACAAACCAACCTAAACTAGGCAGCAAATTATGTTGACATTGTTATTACACCATTTTTACAGAAGTTTTAGTGACAAACCACAGGCACTGTCTATTCTTGCAAGATTGGGCATGCAAGGGACAGGAAGAAGAGAAGCATTCTGGAAGAGTAGCTAAGCTCCTTTAAAACGTCTCCTCAATTTTTCTCCCTTCCTTGAAACATAGACCAAAGTAAGCCAGAAATAAATTATTAAAACTGCTGGTGTTTTCATAAATATTTTGAGATTAAATTAGTAAGACTTTTTTATTATAGCTGTTTACCATTTCCAAGCTACTTTTGCTAATATTTCTCATCTCAAACCCTTGAGGTAACTGAGTGTTGGTGTTATTACATGGAAAAACCTTTTCCTTCAGGCTAGAGACTCCCTGAGCTGCGGCCAGCTGCCTCACAATTAAGAAAGGCAGACTGAGCTGCTCACAGGTACAGGACCTTAGTAAGCCCTGCCTTGCCACTCCACCATCGCAGGAGCTTCACTGAGCTGCAGCCTGTCCCCCACCATCCAGGAAGGCAGCTGAGCTGCAACATGCACCCCAATATGGTTCCAGAAACCATACTGAGCTGATCCTCATCCCCCTGCCATCACTGCTGAGCACAGGTGAACAGTGGGAGCTTCAAAAATGTCAAAATGAAGGAGCAAAAGGCAGTCTCAGAACTTCAGCCCACCCAGAACAAGCCCAGGAGACAAGGACATAGAAGAACTTGGAAGTCACACAAATGCATTTCTGCAATGATAGCAACTGAAGTAAAGAAACAACTCTATCAGGCTAAGGAAAAAGTCAGATCAAAAGTAACGTTTCGAGTAAATAAAAAGACATGACATCATGGAAGAATTGCTTGGCACATCTAAAGGAGACATAGATAAAAAAATATAAGAGAATAGAAAACTGATGGGAATCATTGAATGAACAATACAGGAAAGAATTAGATAAAACAGATTCATAAAGGTATCCAAGAAATTAAGAATTCCATTGAAAGCTGGCAAAACCACTTAAGCGAAGCTGAAAATAGACTTTCAGACCATGAAGACAGCATCACAGCTAGTGAATGTGAAAAGAAAGGTGTCTTAAAATAAAAAGGAACAAGGAAATAACAACTTAACACATGCAAGATGATGAAAAATAAAACAATGTAAGACTGACAGCTGTCAATAAAACAGCAAGAATCAACACAAATGACATAAAAAGACTATTTGAAAAAGTAGTAACAGAAAATTAATCCAAGCATGGGAAAAGAATGTGACATATAGTTAATTGAGACAAAAAAACTCCAGATATCCATAACCAAAATAAAATTATTGCTTCAATTATTATTTTTCTTCGTTTTAATTTTTTGACTAATTTTGCCTGTTTATATCTGGTACTTAATTTGAAGACAACAATATGTAATATAATACTTATTGTTGGGGACAGGGAGATAGCTCAGTAGAATAAGTGCTT
>NW_004524591.1:4824300-4824977 GCF_000260255.1 Octodon degus
TTTCTATTCTTTTTTAAAATAAAACAATGAAATATTCCTTGATAGTTAAGAATTCTGTGGTCAGACTCCCTGAGATTCTTACTCCTCTATAGCTGCATGCATCCAAAAATGTATTATTTTTTTCTTACATAAAT
The DNA here is from genome assembly GCF_000260255.1 of Octodon degus. Classification (NCBI taxonomy): domain Eukaryota; kingdom Metazoa; phylum Chordata; class Mammalia; order Rodentia; family Octodontidae; genus Octodon; species Octodon degus. The sequence continues at coordinate 4,824,435 of NW_004524591.1, forward strand.
AATAAAAGCATATCACGAGTTTGGAATAAAATTAATGGAATAATACATCTGAGTCATTTAGATCATAGAAAGAACCTAAAACGTGACAGACTTTTTTTCCCATCTATTTTACAGGTGATCAACCAAGGCATAAAATCCAGTGTCATAAAGTGAAGGTGAGCCCACAAATCCAGAACTACGTGTTTTGCTTCAAGACTCATTTTTCCCCATTCTCATGCCATTTGACCCTAAACTGACTTGTAGGTCTCAAAACAACAACAATAAAAACTTAGTTCAAAGATCTTCATATAAAATAATAACAGCAACAACAATAGCACCTAACATTTGTTCAGCACTTAAAATGTGTTAGCCAATGTGCTGAATCTCTTTTAATCCTCCTCCTCCTCCTCCTCCTCCTCCTCCTCCTCGTCCTCCTCCTCGTCCTCCTCTTCCTCGTCCTCGTCCTCCTCCTCGTCCTCCTCGTCCTCGTCCTCCTCCTCCTCCTCCTTTTTTCCTCTTCTTCTTCTTCTTCTTCTTCTTCTTCTTCTTCTTCTTCTTCTTCTT
>NW_004524591.1:4825077-4856863 GCF_000260255.1 Octodon degus
TCTTCTTCTTCTTCTTCTTCTTCTTCTTCTTCTTCTTCTTCTTCTTCTTCTTCTTCTTCTTCTTCTCCTTCTTCTCCTTCTTCTCCTTCTTCTCCTTCTTCTCCTTCTCCTTTCTTCTTCTTTTTTGTATTTAGTACAGGGACTACAGGTCCTATAGGGTCTCATGACACAGATTGGACTTGTAGTGATTCTCCTGTTTTCAGCCTCCTGAGTGCTGCAATTACACATGCATTCAACCACACCAAGTCTCATTTGCCATCTCAGTGCACCTCGGTGGGAGGGCCATCATGACACGCCAGAGACTGAACCCCTGCCTCTGTACTCTACCTAAGCAGGAACTTCAGTCCACTGAGCTATCTGGCCGACCCTAATCAAACTTCTCTCCTTATAGATGGGGAAAATAAGGCCAAAAGTAGTCAAATAACTGACCAGAGACCATATCAACTAAGATCTCAAGTTAAGAATCAAGTTTAAATGAAGTGACTTTAAAATTTGTTCTTTTTTTTTCATTTCCCTTCATTTACTAAGTAAGTAAAATAACAACACTTTCCCCATCAGAATTCACCAGAGCTTATCAGATGCAAAACTGGGACATGCTACTCTGCCCTCCATTTTCCAATCACCAAGAAAATGAAACAAAATAAAAAACAAAGACAAAATGCCAAGTGACTTTGTAAAGTGTATACTGCAATGTACTTACAACCCTGGTTCTATTCACTTCTGGACCATTCAACTAGACTAGCTACACCCATACACCCAAAAGTAGGTCTATTAAAGGAAATTATTTTCTTTTATGCCTATAATTAGAATGTACCTCTGATACAGAATACAAAAATGTAATTTTCTATGATTTTTACATTTTTGGCATCCATATGTCACAGCTGCATTAAATATGTATAATTTATGCTTCTCCATTTTGTTTCTGGGTTACAGAAATAATATATGCACACATTATATAAATTTTTAGTTCTCAATGAAATGTAGAAAGAATTAATTAGATGATATACAAGATCCTGACACAAAGATTGTAAACTACATTATTTTATTTTGTTTTTTCTTTAAACAATTTATTTAACTGAAATGGACTTACATTTGTTTCTGAAGTGACTTCCATTTATCTTGATACATCTTTTCCCCATGATGATTTATAAGATCTTTAAACCAATATAAATGTTTTATAAATATTTGCATATTTGAGTATACATCTACACAATACCTCAGCAATATCTTTCAGCAAGAAAAACACTGAAGAGTTAAGACTAGACACAATTACTAGGTACATTGAAAATCTGCTGCGAATATTTCTGAGGTAAGAAGGCACCACATACCTGTTCAGCTAAGAAAACCACCTTACAACACAGGATGATTTTATTTTTACATAGGACCTAGAACACTTAAGCTGCCAATTAGGTACTGAATGGCAGAGCAATACCACCAGTTTATGCCACAAATTCATAGGGAATAGGTTCCAAAAACTCAGAGTTCTCACAAAGTGCACTTCTCTGGGAGGGGCAGGCTGGCACTTCAGTTGAATTGAGGTACCTTTCTCTTTGTCTTCCTTCTTTTTCTGATCATTTTCCTTGACGCATTTCAGAAGCTGTCATGACTTTTTGAGCATTTAATATGCTCACTATGCACATTCATCCTCTTGGCAAGTATCGTGCCCTTAACTTGCTTGTCTACACCAATATCAACAGCATGCTGGGTAACGTTGCAGACTCTTCTCCTTTTATCATGGTAACATCTGTGAGGCCTTCCTTTTTGCACAGTACCCCTTCCCTTGATGTCCACAGTATCACCCTTTTTGTAGATTCGCATGTATGTGGCCAGAGGAACAACCTTATGTTTTCTAAAAGGCCTGGAAAACATACCAGGTTTCTCTTCTGTTGCCCTTTGTGTTAGTCATATTGGCAAATTACTAGAAGATGTCAGTTCATCTAAACTTCATTATTTTAATCACATCATTTCCAATTTTGAGGACAGGAGAGAGAGCTCAGTGGAATAAGTGCTTGCCTGGCAATCTCAAGGTCCTGAGTTTGGTGTCTGGTACCAAAATAACCAAAAAATTTTGAGTAATTACTCAAATGAATGAGGAAATTTAAATGTATCAATATTAATTTCACAAAAATTCTTTTCCTTTACCTTTCTTCTTGACACACTGTCCGTCTTTTTTTTACACGGGAAACTATAGGTAAGTTTGTTTACTTATATTTTATTTTTTAATAGTTTTATTGAGAAACAAATAGCATTGAGTTTCAAAACTGATTAATAAGACAGCTTCAATAATTAATACATTACATATTGTTGTCTTCTTAGTGGTTATTCATAATACAAGATGCAAACATGATATCCTGTCTACAAACACTATTAGAACAAATATTTCTTCTCATTTAATTAAGAGAAAGTAGCTGTATATATATCCTAACTATTTTCAATATACTTATACAAAACAATCCTTCATTTGTATCCCCTTTTTTGTTTAGTTTTGTCAGAGAAGGGTATTACATTGTGTTTTAAATATTGTAGATAAGTTTATTGTTTGTTTTCCTTGCTATAATAATACATATAAAATGAAATCCTTCTGTTTAATGTATTTGGTTGTTGCAGGGTCTCACTATGCAGCTAGGACTTGTGGTGATCCTTATGCTTTCAGCCTCCCCAGTGATGGGATTACAGGTGTGCTCCACCATGCCCAGACTCTGGCTGACTCAGTGGGCCTTGGGGATGGGGGTGGGGGCATTGACATGGCATATTGTGCTGAAGATTGAACAGCGGTACCTGAGCTTGCCTAAGCTTACCTAAGCAGGAGTTTAGTCTGCTGAGCTATCTCTCTGGTCACATGAAATATATTTATACACACTGGTATATTATCATCACCACCAGAGTCACCATAAATTACCTATCCTCACAAGTTGGACCTACTACATTGCTTTCTACCATGCAATAACCATACAATCGAAAAATACATTTATATATCTAAATTCATTGTAGGGTAGCATAATTTATGTCATCCTGTTTTATTTTATATGTGCAAAATGCAGGACATGTCCTTATATGTACTCTATATTTATACTAAAATGATGCACTTACTTGGATCCTGTTTTACTTTCTATTAATTTTATAGGTAGATAGATTTCATTTCGTAAGTATATAAGATCAATGTCACCTGTTAATGCCTATTAGATTGCTCTCGGTTTAACGTATTACACACAATATCACAATGAGTAATTTCGGCTGTCCATCAAGTCACACATGCATGGAACACATCATTTCTGTAGTATAAATTATTGCAAGTGGATCACAATACTGGCATTGATAGATACTCTTAAATTTCTCAAAAAAGAAGTTTTTCCAACTTGTAATCACTACTAAATGAAGAATTTTCGTACTAGGTTTTCCATTATGCTGGGGGCAGTGCTAATATTCATGTAAATTTTGGCAAAGTATTGCTAATAACAGGATTTTCAGCCCCCAAATTAAACAATATATTCTTAAAATATTTTTAAATGCACTAATGTGCAAATAATAAAACTAAAACTTTTAAATTTCCCCAGGAAGAGGAACCATAAATACATATCTAAAGTCCTAAAGTAATTATCTGTTAGTTGTGACAGGTCATATCAAAACATTTATACCTGTAGAAAGACATCATTCTCCTTAACTATTTTATTTGTATAGAATTACTACTTTTAGCATCTAATTGGCAAGGAATCTTAAGCAGGGTGTTCACTTTGTTGGCAGGAATGCAAATTAGTACAACCGCTATGGAAAACGGAGCCTCAAGACTATTAACTAACTCCATGTGACACAGACAATTAGCATTGCCTAGTCAGTAATAACAGTCAGGAATCTCAAGGGGAGCAATATACATGTGATCAATGACATGCCGTGGGAGGAAAATGGAATGAATTATATCATAATGTGAAAAGTAGTCCTTGGTATTTAGTATTTATTTGTAGAAGTATAAGTAGTAGTCTATACACTGGTTCCCCATTAAGAAGGCCAAATCTGTAAACAAGTGTCTTTTTAGAATTTCAAATTAAAGCAAATATATGATTACAAGATTGTCTAACTCATTCTCTAACCATCCAGCACATATGTAAATAACATGAGAAAAACCAAAATACCTCTGTGCAGTTGACCTTTTGGAAGAAAGTCAGTGATCAATGGTACAATCAAATATACGCTTTGAGCTGCTTTCTTGCCAGGTTTAGCTCCCAGTGTCCCTTCTCATGTGCCTCCTAAAGGCTCCGTGGAACTTTGTCACTGTTGAAAGGCACTGTCACAGATAACTCTCCTTCTGGGCATTTTCTTCATTATCTTCACCTTGACCTCAACTGAGTAATAATTTTATACAAGTACCAGTCAAAAGCTTAAGTAGGGAGAGAATAGCAGAACATGAAGGAAGTAAATATGAAATATATATATATATATATATATATATATATATATATATGTTCCATACAACAGCTACCCAAAGTAAACATCCTACCACGAAAACAAACATCAAGGAAGGAACAAGAGGCTTTAATTGATCAGATCTGTGTACTGTTAAGAATACCAAGCATGGAGGGTTTCGACAACAGCTGCTGTATGTTTGCAATAATATGTCATTAACTTTCTTTATCTTTAAGTAAGCTTTTCACATGTTAATGTCATAATTCGTACCATGATAAAACTTTCACATAATTTCCAATAAATGCACAGAATTTTAACACTCTGAGAAACATGACCCTTTAAGCTGTTTGAAAAAAGCCTTATTCAAATAGCTCAGCAGATTAAAGTGCCTGCAAGCAGGCCCAGGGACTGGGGGTTCCATCGCCAGGGCTTCCCTGCCAGCTCCGCCCCTGGGTTGCACTGAGATTGCATTTGAGACTGGGAGTGGTGGTGCACGCCTGTAATCCCAGCTCTTGGGAGACTGTAGCCAGGTGGATCACTACAGATCTGATCTAGGAGTGAGACCCTGAACAACCTGTAGACCCTTCCTTAAAATAAATAAATAAATAAATCACTAAAGAAATAAATGACCTAGAAAAGGCCTTATACAATAAAAATAGGATATATTGTATTTTTTGAAAAATATATCCCCCTCCAATTTATTGCATAGCAAAAATATTGACAAATTACAGCGAAGTTTCTCCTCAGCTAAAAATATTATGCAAGAATACTGAAAAAGTTTAAAGTAACTAATCCTTCAGCATATTCACTAAAAATGACTTGTTAGGAGAACTAATATATTCAGTTACCCTAAAAGAAGAAAGAGTAGAATAGGCTATTTAAAGTATACACTATGAAGTTAAATAATATACTGATATCTTACAACTCTAGAGAAAATTCTGAAATTGAAAGAAAGAAATAAGTACTAAAAATGTCACTTCTTACTTTTGAACCAGAAGAAACCTGGTGGAAGTCAAGGTCAAGATAATGAAGAAAATGCTCAAAAGGACAGTTATTTGTGACAGTGCTGTTGACAGTGACAAAGTTCCATGGATCCCGTAGGAGATGCATGAGAAGGGAAGCTAAACCTGACAAGAAAGCAGCTCGAAGTGTGTGTTTCATTGCACCATTGATCACTGACTTTCTTGAAAAAGGTCAGCTACACAGAGGGCACTTTGGTCTTTCTCGTCCTATTTATCTATGTGTTGAAAGGTTGGAGAATGTCAAGCAACCTTGTAATCGTGTACTTGCTTTAAATTTATGTTCTAAAACACACTCCTTTACTGATTTGACCTTCTTAGTGTAGACCCAATGTATAGACTATTACTTATCCATTTACAAATAAATATTATATTCCAATAACTATTTTACATACTATAATTTATTCAGTTTTCCTCCAATGGAATGTTACTGTTTCCATGTCTACAACTCCCCTTAAGTCTCCTGTATTCAGAGGATGTGTTTGGGAAGGCTGTTGGATCATGGGGTGCCTCACTCACAGAGCACTGTTCATGGATGAGCTACTGGCTTACTATGTTGTTAGGATGCAGGGGCTGTATGGTGGTGTGTCACTGAGGCCACAAGTGGAAAGGGCACAACTTTGTGCCCAGCTCATCCCTTTTATCTCTTCTTCCTGATGGCTACGTATTGGGCAGCTTCCCTGGGCCACGCTCTCCCACCATAGTGCTTCTGCTTCGGTATTGTTGATCACAGATTAGTTTCATCCAACTGTGAGCTTCTTTATGTTGCAGGTATTGGGTTTTCTTTTTTGTTGTTGTACTGTTTTGTTTTGTTGCCCCAATAATGATAAAACAGCCTAATACACAAAATCTGTGGGCTGGCCAAATAGCTCAGTGGATTAAAGTACCTGTAATCAAGCGCTGGGGCTGGGGATTCAATCCCCTGGCCTGCTGAGCTGGCCCCACCCCCGAAGCATGCTGAGACTGTGATTGAGACTGGGCATGGTGGTGTGTGTCTCTAATCCCAGCACTTGGGAGGCTGTTAACAAGAGGATCACTACGAGTCCTCTCTATGTAGTGAGACCCGGTACATCCTGTCCTAAATTAAAAAAACAAAACACAAAAAACTTGTGCCAGAATTCGGATATTTGATGTGACTCTGCTGGATTATGTAGTTCAGAGGTCTTTACACTGGATTTACAGGAGAGATTTAGCATGTTCTAGAGAAGCTGTCCAGGAGAAGCTCTAGAATGTTGTAGGCCGAGCTTGATAGCTGATTCTACTTTAAGCTCAGAAGACCAGAATGCTGATAGACACGCTCACAGTAAAGGCCAGGTTCAGGGTATATCAGGTGGAAGAGGAAGATATCATAGAAAACTAAACTAGGGAACACATAGGTTAAATTTTCACAAAATATTTTTCTACCTTTTTTCTATACCCTAATACTATATGTAAGATTGAATTTAAAGGTGATGGATGAATGAATAAGGAAATTTCCAGGCAGCACTCCATTTACAATATGGCATGGATACTGAAGGCTGCTTTTAGCCAGCTCTACAGTGGGAATCAGGAGAAAAGAGCAGAGTGAAAAGATACAAAATGCTTCCAGTTTTACCTAGGGAGATAGCTCAGCAGTTTAACCACCTGCCTTGCAAGTGCGAGGACCCCAGTTTAATCCCCAGTGCCTCATCCTGTGCTGGCCTTGGGTCCCTAGGAAAACAGAAAACAAGTGCAAGCCTGTAACTGTCGCACTGGGGAGGCTGAGATAGAAGGATCACTACAAGTCTGAGCTGCGTAATGAGACCCTAAAATGAACAAACGAACAAATAAATATTTAAAAAATGTTTCTGATTTTGCCAGTAAGAAGGTATCTTAAAGTACAGGTAAGGGTGGGCATGGTTGCTATAAAGAACAGCATTAATGAGAAGCCAAGTACTTTATGTTAGTATAGGCAGAAAGATGATTTGAAGTCATCTCAGAATTGGTCAGGTCTCATGCTTCGCAGGTACGAGTGCTTAAAAGTGCAAAAGTTTGAAAGCTGTTGCTTTGAACAGACTCCCAGAACATCCTGCTTGTGAAAAGCTGCCTCGGGTACTAGTTCAGGATTCATTTCACTCTGCTCATCTTCCAGAGATTTGGAGCCACAGAAGGTGTTGCATCCGTGATTCAGAGGGCCCCAGCTTCTTCCTAAGCATGTGGCAGACCTTGGCATTAGCCACCTGGTGCTGGTTTCTCAGGCACACAGACTAAAAGAGTGATGGAGGCCAGGAGGCTTCCATTTATTTTAGAAGAATGCCTGAAGGCCAGGCAAAATGCATGACAGAGGTGTCATCTCTAACAGGCACCCTTATTGATGCAATACATGAAGCTGTGAGCACAAAGCCAAAGCTTCAGCAGAAGCCCCAGAAGATTGAGCACTCCGTGAATATAGAATCTCTTCTATTGAAAACAGGAAACAGTGACCAAGGCCAGCCAAGCAGAGGTTGAGTGTCATTGGCAATCACCAACACTGCAGTGGTAGAGCTGAGCAAGTACTTTACAGCTCACATTTCATCAAAACTTATCCCAGGTGCCGGATTTAGAATTGCAGGATTTACTGTTTGCCCTTTGGGTTTTGGTTGCTTTGTTCTCCTTCTTGTCAATTCCCCTATTTGTTCATTGTGGAATGGAAAAGTTTTCCCTGTGCCATTATGTGTCAGTGGTGTTCAACTTCCTTTTTTATTTTTTTTTTCTTTTTACAGTGACTTATAGCAATGAGTTTTCATTGAATTTCAGAGGAGAGTTTGGGCCTGGACTCTTCTGCAGTAGTCAAAGTATTAAATTTTTTACCACTATTAGAAATGGACTAAATGTGATTTGCATATTGAGATGGGCATGAGCTTCTAAGGTGTCAGGAAGGAAATGACTGTCGTAGTTTAGAACTAGAATATCCCTTACACGTCAAATGTTCACGGATGCAGCTTTTGGAAGGTGATTATATCCTGGTGTGTGCTATAATTCTCAGTGGATTAATTCCTCCATTCATAAGTACAGTAACTGATATGTTATCAGGAGGTGGGCCATGGCTACAGTCAGGTCACCGAGGGCATGACTTGGCAGTGTATTCCTGTTCTTCACTCCTTCCATTCTTCTACCACTTCTTGGTTCTCATGACATGAGACACTATCCTCTGTCAAGGCTTTCCAGAGTGCAGATTCTGCCTTGGAGCTAGGTAATCACAGACTGACCCCACAGAAACTCAGAGAGAAAAAAAACCTGTAGGTGCCGGTGAGACAGCTTGGTGGTCTAAGTGCCTGCTTGGCAGGCCCAAGGGTCCGGGTTTTATCCCTGGTACCACATGCCATGCTCTCCCCATGCGCAGCCAGCCAACGACACTGGGTGTGGTGGTGCACTCCTTTAATACCAGCACTGGGAAGGCTGAGACAGGACGATCACTCTAAGTCCAAGCTGTGTAGCAAGATCCTGTAATAAATAAATTTTAAAAAAGAAAAAAGGAAAGAAACCTTTGAACTGTGACTGTCAGAGACAACAGTTTGTCTCAGCAATGATAAAGATGACTAATACACTCTCCTTTTGTATATATATATATATATATATATATATATATATAGAGAGAGAGAGAGAGAGAGAGAGAGAGAGAGAGAGTTTGGTTGGTTCAATTTTTCAAATATATATTCAATTAGTGTTTATTTGTTTTACAAAATGCTTGGTTATATGGTGCTTTTATACATGTATATGACATTTAGATTATAATTTTCTCCTCTATTATCCTTCCTTCCAATAGGTATTATCTGTATACCAATTACTTGTGTTTTCCAGCTGAAAACCACCATTGATTAAGTAAGAAAACATTTCAATAAAAATGTATTAATGATTGCAATTATGTGTATAAAAATTACCCACATCCATATTAGTGGAAATTCATGTGCACATGTCAAAAATTAGCTTTTCACTTATTACAGGTAAATAACATTTTTTTCTCTGAGGATTATAAACCAATCCTCTATTTAATTTATAAGTGAAATCTAATGAGAACTTTAATTAGGCATCTATCATTCTGCTTCCACATTGTTTCTTTTTTCTTTTTTTTTTTTTTTTTCTTTTTTTTTTTTTTTTGTGGTACTGAGGATTGAACTCAGGACCTTATGCTTGCCAGGGAAGTGCTTATTCTACTGAGCGGTCTCCCCGGCCATAACATTATATGTTTCTTACAATTTAATTCTTTTTGTATTCCCAAAGATAATGCAGAATAGGTGCCATTATACTAGCTTTATATATGTATTTTAGAAACCTGAGAATTAAAGAATTATGTAACTTTCATCATCACATAGAAAATAAATTATGCCAATAAAATTCAGAATAAGCCTCTGTAAAGCATAACAGTAGAGGCTATATGAACAAAGAATTTAAATGGGCCAGTGGCAGAGGTGTAAATTGAGATTGAGATTACATAGGCAATATTTAGAAACATATGGAAACACCTAAGGGTGTACATAGTGAGTGAGCTCAAGAGGGTGGACACAGCTCTGGGGTGACTTCCTCACTCACTAATGATGCATGCATTTCATGAGTATGAAAGTTACAGAGATACAAGGACCGGGCATATAGATTAGCGGTGTAAGTACCTGCCTGGCAAGCGCAAGTCCTGAGTTTGATCCCTGGTAGCAATATGAATAAATAAATGCACAAGAACTACAGAGATGCAATGTAACAAGTTTAAAATAATCATCTAAATGTTATGCAAATATTCTATTTTCCCTCTTAAAATAAATACAAGATTTCAAATCATTGTTAGCTGGTATTCCCACCCACAACACAATTGTCTTTGCATGTCATCATATGAACGAACAACCATCCAAAGCTTCCAGCTGTGATTTCTGCTCCCAGGAAATACTTGACACCACAAAAGAGCTCCTCAGTCAAATATATGAGACAACAGTCAGGACTGGCAAGTGATGTTTACATCCTCCAAAGCAATGTTTTAGTCAAAGAGTTTTCTGAGTAGTCAAAAAAATCTGAATAAAAATGTGTCGGAATGTTCAGGGGTACGAGTGTGATATGGGCGTCCAACATCGGATGGGACTCAAGGAGGCCAGAATGTCTGAGAAGACAGCAGAAGGACGCCAGGAGGCAGTGTGAGTATCAGCAGGGTCTGCTTCGTGACACTAGAGCAAAAATAATGATTTCTTAAGGGAAGAAGTAAATATGATGTGGTCAAATAAACTAATACTCAGTTAAGAGAAATATGTTGTCTTTAAAGAAAGGTGGTCTTCTTACCACAGAGCTTCATTCTGAATTTTTGAGAAAACTCCACAGGGAAGAAAGAAATGATTTGCACAAGGAATTTAAAGCATGAGTATAAATCCTCTATAAAAATATAAGAACTTGGTGTTACACAAACCTGTAAGCCGTATAACCATGAGCAATGTATTTGACATTTCCCAAGTTCATTTGTATGTTTGGTGCATTTGAAATAAAATATGACTTTGGTAAGAAATAAAGTCAAATACTTGGAGAAGTGCTTGGGACAAAGGATCACATCAATGAATGGTAATGTTTACCATTGTGTGCTGTGTTCAGACGCTCAGGCTACTTCTTGTTATTTACAATAAAATGAAGATGTAGGAAAGCATAAATAAATGTTGTTTTAGCTCATTAAAATGTCAGAGGAAACTCACAGGCAGGACAAATTATGCATTTTGTTGGCTTATGGAATTCATGATTCTTGGGCAAAGGAACAAACTCCTCTTTTCCACATTGCCTCTTGCTACTGGAGTTAGAGTGGAAACTTACAATAAAAAGAAATCCAGCTGCTTTCTCAACACCTGTGCTTCACTGAAAGGCACTGAAACTCAGCATATCTTAACCACCGCATTCAGTTTCCTCCTCCATACCTCTGCCTCCCAAATATTTCATGTGAAAGACATATGGTCTCTAGATGTATGAAATGACATTACTTCCCAGGTTTTTTAAGCTATAGAGTCCATAGAAAGTCATCCCAAGTTTTTCAGTTTCAGTTTGTCTCAGTTACTCTTCTCTTGTCGCTGGGGCAAATAGCTGACACTCACAAGGAAAGAAGGAAAGGTTTATTTAGCTCACAATTACTGCAGGTTTCAGTCCACACTCAGCTGGCTCCAAGGCAAAATGGCACATGGCAGAGAGCATCCATTCATGGTGGCAGAAGACAGCAAAACAGCAAGAGCAAAAGACAAGAGTAGTGGCAACACTGGCTACAGAGAGGAAGACTGTCTCTCTTAAGTTGCATTCAGGCTATCTGCCCAGACTGGGTGTAGTGCTCACACCCATAATCCCAGTGAATCATGAGTTAATCCTAAACTCTAGAAGTCCCCATCCCATGACTGAATGAGGCTTTGGGGTGATTACTAGACACAAACCATAACACAATTTTTCAGCTGCTCAAGACAAAATTAGAGTAGTCCTTTTAACATACAAGGAACAAATGTCAGTTAAAATATACATTCTGAATAAACAGCACATCTAATACTTTGAATAACTTTCTAGTGTAGCATCTTCTCCAACACAAATGTTGAAGTATACACCTGTAGGTTCTCTCACTTCCAACACTGTCTGTCCACCCGACAGCCCATCCCCATCTCCAGCACACAGAACCACCTTTTTACACTGAATCAGACCAGGCCACTCATGCTTTGCCTACTGTAGGGACATCAGCTATCTATCACTTGGACTAAGGTTCCAATTTCATACTCTGGCCTGCACATTTCATACACTGCAATATTATCTTTGTCTCTTCCACCATTCAGCCGTATTCAGATGGTAGGTGTCCCTGGCAGAGCAAGCACCTTCTCTACTCTAATCCATCCCAATCACTGTCCCCCCTGGCTGGACTGACTTCCCCTGTGACTCTGTGATTCATTTCACTAGAGCCTGTGTAAGTATATGTCCTTGTCCATGTCATACAGTACAGTAATTCATAATCCTTTTTTGTTTTGTTTTTCACCTTATGACTTACCACTTTTACATACCTCAACATGCATTTACACGTGTCCTGTTTTTCATCTCCCTTCACTAAATATAATCTCTGTAAAATTCTTTGCATGCAAAGTGTTAAGAACATTACCTAACACATTGTACCCAACACATTTGTTGAATGAATACCCAAATGAATGCCTATATTTGAATTTTAATATTAATAATGTAATTACATGGTAAGTGATTAGTAATTCAATACTGTATTAAAATTTTAATAATACTATTATGATTCCTTAAGCTTTTAAACTAAATTAATCAGTTTTTTACTATTAAAATATTAAATAATCCTAAATTTTAAATGTGTAACATTAAATATTATAACATCAATTTCTTAGAGTGCTTAAAGAATGAGATTATGCTAAGAGAATTTAGTTTTGACTAAGACTAAGAATGTTTAAAGAGAGAATTTCACTGAGAACATATATTCCTCCTTTAGAGTTAATTTTCATATAGGTTTCTTCGGTTTTTCCACATACAGAGTTAACTTTTGTGAGGCCAGTTATAGCATACCACCAGCTGAGCACCTCAGAAGCCTACTCACCCCAGGAATATTTACTGAACACGACTTGGGCCTAGGGTAAATATGAATTTAAGACAGTAAGAAAGAATTAACAAGAATAACTATCCTTGAATTTCTATCACCTATTGCCGACTGATGAGAGCAAAAGTGGTGACAATGGAATGCATACCTGTAAGCCTAGCATGTGGCTGGTCAAGGCAGGAGTGAGTTCAAGAGACCAAACTCGCTCACTGCTAGTTTGAGAGCAGCATAATTGAACAGTTAATTTAAGACCAGCCTGAGCTACATAGTGAGACTGTATCTGAAAAGAAAAAGAAAAAGTAAACAAAGAACACATGTCAGGTTCTCTTGAACAAAATAATAGAAAAAAAATAGATATAATTTATCCACTGCAGAAGGAGGATTAGTGCTTTTTGCTCAGTGTGGATCAGACAGGAAGATGCTGTCTCAAAAAAAGATCAATTTTGAGTACTATACATATTTAGCCTCCTATGATTTAAACAATATGCTAAACACATAGAGCTTAATACCTTTCATAACAAAAATATTTAATGTCTTTAATATCATTTCATACTTCTAGAATCAATGTATCTTTCATATGAAATAGCTTTCCTAAAGTGGCAAAGTTGAGTTACTCTAAATTGATCCTTGAAGATATTGTTATTCCTTATCCTAAAAGCATGTAAGGAAGATTATAACCTTACTGAGTTTTATGATGCAAAATGTTATTTTTTCTCCTGCGAGTTCCCAAGCATTGCAGGGCATGGAAACACACCTGTAATCCCAATGCTTAGAAGGCTAAGGCAAGAGGATCACCATGAGATCAGGACCAGCCTGGATTATGCAATAAAACCTTGTTTGTTTCTCTCTCTCTCTCTCTCTCTCTCTCTCTCTCTCTCTCTCTCTCTCTCTCTGCCTATCTTTTGTGCAGTTCTGTATTCATAAGTTTCCTAGTGAAGGACACCCGCTCATGTTACCAATCTGCAATTTTCCTCAAATAAAAGAGAAATATATTCAGGAAGAAACACTAGCCATGCAGGCACTCCAGAATTATTGTATGCTGCAATGTGTGGGAGTCCCTCCTTTGCCCACAGATAGAGAAAGCCCTTCTGCTCCTGATGTGGCCTGCCACTCTTTTTATCATTCTGTGGAAAATCTCTGGCAGTGAATTTACCTTCCTATTTCCTGATCCAACAAATCCTACAGAGAGAACTATGATTCCCATGCAGTATTCCTTAAAACAATAGTCATCTGTTTCTCTGTTAAAAATTATTCTATGAAATATTTACCCAATCAAAGATAATTTAATAATGTACCATGATTTTTTTTCCATTTATGTATTTGGTAGAGTGTCTCACTATGCAGATCAGACTCATAGTGATCCTCCTGTTTTCAGCCCCTCCACCCCCCAGCACCGGGATTAAAAGCATGAGTCATCAACCAGGACTCTGTTGCCAGTTCAGCATGCCCAGGGGGTGGGTTGGCACTGCATGAGGGATGGGGTATCCAACCCTGGTCACTGCACTTACCAAAGCAGTGTACCATGATCTTTACTTAAAGATCTAGAAATAAAAGCATCTAAACTGTGTTGTAATGAGATGGTATAATTTTTACAAATTTTTCTAAAAGGCATCAGACAAGAAGAGCTACTGGAGTATAGCCTGTAGTTATGTTCACTTGTAAGTGCCCCAAGTTTGTCTTTCTTTATAGCCAAATAGTACTTCTTTGTAACAGAAATACTATATCATTTTACTTAGGTGATGGGTATTTCGGTTATTTCCAATATTTGGCTATAACAAACTGCTATAAATGTGGGGTGCACATATACCTCTACAGTATGATGTTTTCAGTTCTTTTGAGAAATCACCCAGAAGAGGAATAGATGAGTTGAATGGGACTTCCAGTCCTAGGTTTTTGAGTTGTTTCCACACTAATTTCCATAGTGACTGTACAAGTCTACATTCTTATCAACAGTGGAGAAAGGTTCCTTTCTCCCCATAGCCTCACCAGCACTTGTTATTAGTTGATTTCTTTATGATAGCCTTTCTATCTGGGGTGAGAGGGTAACTCAATGTTGTTTTAATTTTCATTTCTCAAATGGCTAGTGGAGTGAAACAGTTTTTCAAGTGTTCATTTTTCACTTTTATTTCTGCTTCTAAGAAGCATGTATTTATCTCAGATGCCCAATTTTAGATTGGGTCTTTAAATTTTGGGGGCCTAATTATTTTGGGTTTTATATATTGTAGATAGAATCTTTTTGAAATAAATCAGACCCACATGTGTAAATATTGTTTTGTCTCCATTGTGTAAGAATGTGAAAGAATAAATGAAACCTGAAAGGTATAATAGATAAAATAAAATGGAATGATAATGAACACAAGGATTAAACAATGAGGACGAGGAAAAGGAGAAAAGATAGGAAAAAAGGAAGCGGGAAAAACATAAAAGTATATATACAGGATAGCTGAGATGATTGTACTAATAATTTCCATGAGTTTTTTTTGAAAATACAAGTTAATCTTTAGAATTTTCATGTTGACTAATTCTGTATGCTGATATCTGTGATCTACGAAAATCCATTAAGGACAGCAATGTCCTAACATCAAAACGATGGTTGACAATTTCTCTTCTCAATCTTCTAAATGTGTACAATTTCTAATGTTTTATTATTTATTATTATTCTCCCTTTAAAGTAATTTAGGGCCAGGGAGACAGCTCAGCAGAATAAGTGCTTGCCTGGCAAGCACAGAGTTCTGAGTTCAATCCCTGGTACTGCAAAAAAAAATAAAATAAAATAATTTAAAACCAGATATCTCCCTACTGGGAATTTTCCCAGAGGAACTGAAGCGTTATATCATAATGATATATTGCACCTATGTTTATAGCAGCACAATTTGTGATGGCCAAATCTTGGAAACAACCAAGATGCCTGTCACCTGAGGAATGGATGAAAAAGATGTGGGTTTTTGAGTAATACAATAGAGTATTACTCAGCTATAAAGAACGATAAACTTGAAGTCTTTATATCTAAGTGGATGCCACTTGGAGATACACTCATGAGTGAAATAAACCAGACCCACATGTATAAATATTGTATAGTCTCCCTACTATAAGAACTCAAAAGCAGAAATAAAAATAAAGGTATAACACAATTAAAAGGAAAGCGAGAACTTATCGATTAAACAACGAAGAGAGGGTAAGGAGAAAAGCTTGGAAACAGGACAGGGGCAAAGCCATACATACATTTATATGCACAAGATGGATAAAGAAATGATCCTGAGAATCTTCAGCAGGTTATTAAAACTAGCAATTGATTGGTAGGATTCTCACCCTGACAAACTATATATGCTGATACCTGTGAACTAAGCAACTGCACTGAACATATATGTAACAGTAGGGTCATGCTTGGAATGTCTGTGATTCTGGTCTTCTAAATACGTACTGCTTGTCATGTCATACTAATTACTGCCATATTGTCTCTCAAGTAAATGTTTATTTTTTAAAAAGGGCAATAAATGAAAAGAAGAAACAAGAAAAAGAATGTCATGGGACTGTCCTGCTACAATGCTATATATGGTTAGATCTCTAGATTTTTGTGTAAAAATAGGTAATTGTTTATTCCTAAGATTTTAATATATTTTATTTATTTTTTCTTCACATTCTGTAGGGATATAAAATTTAACATATCAATACTTTATGGAAAATACCTGTTCCATGTTATGTCTAAGATGTTTGATATCCAGCCAGATAGTGAGGTCCAGCTCAACTGCGTACGGTATAGGGTAATAATATCATTAAGCTTCTCTCCTGGAGGGTTAACATTTCACTTTGCAGACCAAAAATTAGAGAAAAAGAGAGGTTGCAAGGAGAGCCAACATTTTGGCCCTAGCCTTTCAAGGTCAGTGAGGACTCAGGACATAGGAGAACCTGTACTGTAACATCATGTAATTCAGTAGTGTCTCAAATTTTCTGATCAAGCAGATTATGGGGCCACAGGGGAAATTGATCAGTGATGTAGAGCATGCCTAAGGAGAGTCACATGGAGAGAAAACACTTTCTCAGGCTTTCACAGACAGCACATTGGCCAAGCAATGGCCGTGACTCATCCACATGGCTGACACTGACAAAGGTTCTACAATCTGAGGTACAGGATCTCAGGACAAATCCTGAGGGGATTTCACTGACCTTCTCAGACCCAAAAGCTACATATCTTGTTATATAGATCTTGCCTTATCTTGGTCTTAACCATCCAGCAGAAAATTATAAAAAACAAGGTATAAAAAGTAAAGCCTCATTAATATGCTGAGCTGTAAAAAGCACAAGGCAACAACTTCTGACATTACCAGTCCTGTGGATAACCCATTATTATGGACTACTGGACTATATTGGATTACTTTGCTGAATTCATGCACCTACAATATTTAAATGGCAATGGAATATCCATCTCTGATAAAACTAAACAAAAAAACGGGAGACAAATAAAGGACTATTTTTTATTTGTATATTCAGAATAATTAGGATAGATATACAGCTACTTTCTCGTAATTCAATGAGAAGAAAGATTTGTACTCATAGAGTTTGGACAGGATATCATGTCTGTATCTTGTACTATTAATAACCACTACAAAGGCACCAATATGCAATGTATTAATTATTGAAATTGTCCCATTAATTGGTTTTGAAACTGTCTCATTGCTATTTGTTTCTCAATAAAATTAATAATAAAAAATAAAAATATTTTTAAATAATAATTTTTTAAAAAGTAATAAGTACAACAAAATATTAAGGTTTATTGAAAGCAAGCATTAATATTCAATTATTTGTCTCATCTCACATAACTACATCTGTTAATCTGAGCAAGAACTTTATGACCAAAATAGGTAATGTAATGTTAATTTGCTATACTTGTTTTGAAAGTCCATAACATATGTATTGTTGTATGTTGCACCCTTTCTCTTTGCTTCTACTCTTTGTTTTTGCTGCTGTTTTTACTCTTCACAATAAAAAGAATAGAATAAAATAAAATAAAATAGAAGAAGAGACGCCAGAAAAAACAAAGTCCTGGGGAGATAGCTCAGAGGCATAAGTGCCAGCTTGGAAAGCAAAAGCCCTGAGTCTGTTCCCTAGTACAAAAATAAAAGGAAGGAAGGAAGGAAGGAAGGAAGGAAGGAAGGAAGGAAGGAAGGAAGGAAGGAAGGAAGGAAGAACTTACTGGAATTTTTATTTTCATTCAAAATGTGCGTCTTGCCAAACAGCAGTAAATGGGACCCCTACTGAGCCTGTGCACCCTCTCATGTGGGGGCAGCAGATAGGACACGGTGGCAGCTGTACACTTGCCCTCTTCATCCTGTGACTCTGAGTACTCAATCTTCCCAGTGCCTTGAACCTCTGGACTTGTCATGCTGAAACTTCAGGCTGGGTGTTGCTCTACTATTACCCACTAAGCACGCGATTGGAATACAACACAACAAAATGCAGTCTTAAGTTCTACGTAGGACTCAGGAATCTGCTTTAACGTGACATCTTGCTCTTTGAACGAGTAGTAAATATTGTGTATCATAAAGTTTGTTGTTGAATCTTCAGAACTCTTTAGATATAGAAGCATGTGCAAAGAAGCATAATGAAAATGTGTATTTTCTCGAATTTTGAACATAAAGCAAACATAATATATCGAAGGTAAGGGTCTCCTGGCTTGGAAAGGATAAATGAGTATATAGTACAGGAATGTGTGGACAGGGAATTAGTTCCTACTAAAATCTTATATGAAATTAAAATTAAAGATTGCATTTTGAATTTTCAAGTCCTAAAATATTAAATATATTACAGTTATATTTTTAAAATGTTATTGCTGTCCAACAAAAATTAGTGCATACTCCACAAGTTAGGAAAATAGGGATGCACTGTTCCCTTTCAACTAAAAATTACAATCTGAGTATACTACAAACAACCATTTTTGTAACACTGGACACTAAGGAACAGAGGAGAATGCTGCTGGAGATGCGAGATGATTGCTGTGGACCCAACTGGCTCCAAGAGTTTTGGTTTGGTTTCCAACATGGAGGGTTGAATCCAGGGCCTTCACCATAAGGTATACTTCTCAGCCCTCTTTTTATTACTTATTTTAAGATACGGTCTTGCTAAGTTAAGAAATGGCCCAGGTTGTGTTCAAAGATGTAATTCTCCTGCCTAAGCATCCCCAAGTGCTGTGACTCTAGACATGCACCACCATGAGCTTTTTCAGGCTCCCTGGATGGAAGGCACGGTGGTGACACAGGGAGAAATCATAGAGGCCCTTGTTTGGAGGCCAGGTCTACACATGAAAACTGCACAGAGAGAGGAAGTCCTAGGAACCTTAAAACTTTAAATCTTTTAGATAGTATATCATAGCTTTGTCTTTCTTTCTTTTTTTTTTCTTTTTTCTTTTTGGCCTTTTTAAAACAGGGTCTCACTATGCAGTTCAGGCTGGCCTTGAGCTCACTTTGAGGCCCAGGCTGGTCTCAAAGTCACAACAGTCCTTCTGTCTCAGCCTCCTGAGTGCTGGGGTTACATAGCTTTTTTATTTCTTCCCATGTATGTGAAGAAGTTCACTGAACCCAGTGATTAGGATATAGAAAGTTCAGTTCATACAGCATACCCATCTCCACCAGCTGATTATAGGGCACTGAGTGTCCCATTTCAGTACTGGACTCAAGACTGAACACCCTCATCAGCAAAAGACTACCACATCCACTAGAATATTGCCATGTTATCATTCCTGTTTGCTCAGTAAGGTTGTTTTGAGGGTCAGTGAAAGCACTGCATATTCTGCATTTGTGGAAAATATCACTGAAATCAATGCACTATATTTCTCTACACTCTTGATAAGACATTGTTTTTCACTAATCAGAGCAGTGAAGAGGGCTGGCCAAATAGCTCAGCGGATTAAAGAGCCTGCAAGCAAGCCAGGGGTCTGCCATCGCCAGACCTGCCATACCGACCCCACACACAGTGCTCCAAGACACAATTGAGACTGGGCATGGTGGTGTGCGTCCATAATCCCTGCTCTTGGAAGGCTGTAAACAGGCGGATCATTACAAGTCTGATTTAGTAGTGAGACCCCCAATACCCTTGTAGACCCTTCCCTAAAGTACAAAGGCCTGAGTTCAATCCCTGGTTAAAAAAAAAAAAAAAAAAAAAAAAGGTGAAGATATAAGCTTTGCAACTCTCAGGGATTCTTGCAAAACCCAATAAAAAAGAACAAAAAGATAGTTTCAGAAACAACCTTCAATTCACGTAGATCAAAATTACTAAGGAAAACTGACCCCAAAAATTTGTTTATTTAGAGTTTGAGTTTCCAAAGCTGAATTAATGCTTAATTTTTAAATATATTTACTAAATAAAATAAGATTTTAGGGCCGGGAAGATGGCTCAGTAGAATAAGCACTTCTCTGTCAAGCGCAAGGGTCTGAGTTCAATCCCCGGTTCCACCAAAAAAAAAAAAAAAAAAAAAAAAGATTTTAATTCAAATTTTAAATTATAAATAACATTGTGCTTATTATATAATAATAAGTTTAAAGATGCTATCAGACAGTACTCAAATTTGCAAACTAAGTAATATCTTTAATGATATACAGAAATACTTAACTTTCAAGTCAATTTTTTTGCTTTTTAATATATTTAGTACTAGACTACAGGGTCTTACTACACAGATCAGACTCATAGTAATCCTCTTGTTTTCAGCCTCCCAAGCACTGGCCACCACGCCCAGTATCAATAACCCAGGGGTGGGGCCGGTATAGCAGTCCAAGATGGGAGCCTGGTCCCTGCGCCTGCCTAAGCATGCACTTTAGTCCGTTGAGCTACTGGCTGGCCCTCAAGTCAATTTTTAATTTGAAAGATGATTTATTTTTGTAGCCATCTGACATTTTAAGACATTATTTACCCACTTTATCATTCTAGGTCAATATAAAAGACAAAAATATATTTTTCAATGCAGTAAACAATTATCAGATGTCTGTATTTCTAAAGTGTGATGCATTCAGAAAGGTAAATTTTGCTACTATCCCTTTCTTAACCACACAATATTTTTACAATCATTTCATGGCTTTAAATTATAATTAATGGTCAGTTGGGCTTGCTATATTTTCATATTACCTTACCTACCAACTAAAACCTTTAGGAAATTAAATATAATCTCAAGGGGTTTGATTGCATAATAAGTCTATGCATTATTAACTTGGAGGTTTAATATGGATATTAACTTGGGAGATTTTATGTGGAGCCCAAGCTAGATCTCACTTGCATAAAGAACATTCTCTATTATGAGGGTCAAGTTAAATATATTGAGTTTTCAGAGGGTCTATTAGAAATGTCAACATGAAAACATTAATCATAAAATTGTAGCACCCAGAATATTTTGCAGAGTGTTTTATCCAGGGGAATATAAAACCCTAAAATCTTCTCTCCTAGTTATAGTGGACACTGTAAGATGCTTTGATAACTTGCACTGTGCCATCAAAGTAATCTTCGTTAAAGTCTATCTGCAGCACTTTTATTACACATCTACTTTACTAGCTTAAAAAAATCTTCACTCCTTTGTGGCTGTTCTAAGAAAGCATGGTCTTTTTGATTTTGTTGTAAAGAACATGCTAAGGCAGTTCATATTTTTATTTCCAACATATATTCATGATATCACTCCATGTGTGGATCCTGGCAGCTAAAGAATTGATTTCCTAAGCATTACTAAACCAAGATCAACACAAAAGCCTGTGGGTCATCTCACTAAACTAAACACTATATATTTAAATATATGCTGCACAAATTGCAGTAAGAAAGGAATGTGCCTCTTACACCTTTGTGTGGCCATCAAGTCACTTTTTTGACTCCTAGAGATATTTATACAGAACGTCCACTCATAAAACAAGTCAGTATTTATCTACTCTAGTAAATGCATAAACAGAAAGGGCCGCGGGACCACAGCAGGAACCCCAATGACAAGTCAGCCACAACTTTTCTATGTGATTATTGGCTACGGTGAATCTGGGAAAAAATATTGCTGTTGGATTTTAAAACGTTCGTATGCTTTCAGACATCCCAGAGACGAGAAAGGCACTATAGAATTTTCCAAATAAGCAACCTTTTTTCTTAGTCAAACAGCATGTTTTAAGCAAAGAAAAACACATGTGAGGCAAAGCAAACGTACCTTTCAAAATTAATTTGTGTCAGGAATGAAGCTGTCTTCGATGCTAATTTCATTTTGAAAAGGTTTCAACACTTGATATTTCTCTTCATCAGTGGAGCTACATAAATTTCTCATATTGTTTTTTATAACACTAGGACAATATTGTGAAAATCATGGTGTAAATCACATGTCTTAGGGTGTACCGGGCCTGACTCCTCTTTTCACTCAGAAGTGCTCATGCATGACCCACAGTTGAGTCTCTTGGTGAACTTAACGCTAAGGGCCTCTGGCAAAACCGAAGTGGAGCTCACGTAGTTTAAGAACCATAAGCCTCCATCGTGAGTCTATGAATTAATATAATTTAATCAATAATTTTATTTGTAGTTGAAGAAATACTATGGATTGTATTCAACATTATTGGATATATCAAGGAATAGGTATTTTGGCACAGATTACCTGCTTTTCCTTTTCACTTCTTTCAGCTCTCTGAACTCTGTCAGTAGGTAGGTGTTTTGGTCGTATTTTGGGTGACCACATTAAGATACTATCTCACACAATGGCAAGTACTACCGCTTGAAGAGATGGTTGTGGGAGCTCGGGTTTGGCAGCGATGGTCTTCCCTACACATCTGTGAACTCTGCCTCTGTACAATCAAGCCCACGCATGATTACAATATTCAGAAAACACCTTGTCAGTATGAAACATGTATTAATATTTTTCCGGTCACTAGTGTTTAAGTAATATAGGAATTTAGGTTGTGTTAAATATTATAAATGTGGAAATAGTTGAAGTTAAAAAGGAGGATTTGACAACGTTACACAAAAATCCTACTTTATTCTGTAAAAGGCAGTTGGCATGTACAGCCTCTCTGCATCTGCGGGATGAAAAGGTCCCTAAGGTCAGCCTCCCGCAAGGACCCGGGGGCAATTAGGAAGCCTGAGCCTTTTGGTGTTTTGATATCTACATGTGTGTTGTCCCTAGAGTGATGTCATTTATACTATTGTTATGAGAGTTGCTCTTAGAAGAAATACTTGGGTTCAAATTTTATCTTCGGGGGTCTAAAGGAAAGTGATATGCTGTACTGTGGCACTAGTTTCTAAGTTAGAGCATACACAATTAAGAACAAATGATAGGAAATATATATATATATTCAACTGTTGTGTTTTCGAGGCATTTCTTATCTTATAGTAGCCTAGCTCCTGCTTTCATGCCACAAAATGGAAAGTAGAATATAAATCATGCTATATTTAGGAAAGTTTAGTTCATGTTTACTTCTGATGGTTTCTTTTATTTTGTTATTTTATAGACACTAAAATACAATGAAAACAATACAGAATTTCCAACCAAGATGATAAAATTAAGAAGCTCTTAATTTTACTAAGAGCTTAATTTTATATTGCATACTGTTATCTTCGAAGTTGTTGCTCAGATTACCAGGTATAAGCAAGCAAAAACTGACCAATTAGCATTAATGGTTCCTTTCAATAAACCAAATTAGTAGAAATTAGTAGTACAATTATCATATCTATAATCTATATCTATCTATCTATCTATCTATCTATCTATCTATCTATCTATCTATCTATATAATTTCCCCCACCCTTCTTTTCTTTCTTTTCTTTTCCCCCCCAGTCCTAGCTGTTCTTTTTTCTTGAGCAGTTTCTTTCCCTTTCATAAAATCTATTGTATGTTTTGGGTTTTATTTACTCTTTCAACTCTTTCAGTTTCTGACACTAGGGAAATGATACACTGCTTACACACGAAGTTCTGATTTATGTGAGTATGGTCTTTAGTTGCATCCATTCACCTGCAAAATCCTCGAGTTCATCTTTTGCTGAGTAATAATACATTGTATAAAAATATCACACCCTTTTTATCCATTCCCTAGTTGATGGGCATTTGCAGTGTGTCCAGGATTTAGCTACGACAAATTGTGCTGCTATAAATATGGGTGCACGTATGTCAAAATCAAGCCATCAAATTTCAAATACCGAATCAAAAACTGGGCACCTGATATGAATACTCACGTCTCAGATGAAGAAACACATATGGCAAATGGAGATATGAAGAAATGTTCAACATCCTCGATCATTCAAGAAATGCACATTAAAGCAGTACTGAGATTCCATCTCACTGCAGAAAGAATGACTGTGGTCAAGAAGTCAATCAACAACCAATGCTGGCTGGGCTCTGGGGAACAAAAAGGAACTCTTCTCCAGTGTTGTGGTCAGTGTAGACTGTACAGCCACTGGAAACCAGTGTGAAGATTACTCAAAAATCTAGAATTTGAGGTCCCATTTGCCCCAGC
Organism: Octodon degus; assembly: GCF_000260255.1. NCBI lineage: Eukaryota > Metazoa > Chordata > Mammalia > Rodentia > Octodontidae > Octodon > Octodon degus. The sequence goes on from NW_004524591.1 coordinate 4,849,473, forward strand.
TTTTCCCTTCAGGGAATTTTTCCACAGGAATAGTTTTCTCTATTTTTGAAATTATATCCAAACAGAAAATATACAAACTTATACATTGTACAAAACTGAGGTCACTAAAAGAGGGGATATTTAGTTACTAACCTTGGATGCATTTTTTAAAAAGCCAGAAACACATACATCACTACTTTAGTTTTAAATTATTTTAAAAATTAAAGTGGCTTTTAAAAACATATTTCCTGAAATATTACAATATTTTAAAATCTATTTTGTTTAGTGGGATACAGGGTGGCTGTCGTACCCCATTGGTTGTCCACACAAAACATTTCTCCCATTCCTTCTGACTTACTGATATCTAGGTATAAGTCAGAAGACTTACATGCATTCAGGAGAAAGGGGAGCATTTTGTCCTGAGAGTGTGTGACTCTCTTGTGGTTGGTATATGGCTTGGCCTTAGTTAGTGGTTTAGTGGGAGCATGTGAGTTAGCGGTGTTGGTGTTGCTTTAGTGGGAGGAAGGAGGCAAAAAGAAATGTTTCTTTTTATTATTTTTTCTATTTCAATAATTTTTTACTTCTTGAGGTTTTTGCCTTTTTATTTTAAAGAGAATAAAAATAATGGATAAAACATTAGAAATGATAAAGAATTAAAAATAAAAAACAAGGTGGTAGAATTAAAAAATGGTCATGATGCTGTGCATTGTTGACTCCAAACAGGTTGCTCAGATTACCAGATATAAGAATGCAAAATTGTTCAAAATAAAAATTTTAGGAATTAACTGTTTCCTTCAAAAAATCAATAGACGTCAGTAGTCCAATCATCCTAGCTGTCCTGTGTAGATATATATAGGATTTGTTCCTGCTTTTCTTTCTTTTCTCCTTTCATCCCAATTGCTCTTTCCTTTGAGCAGTTACTTTCTCTTTTACTATATCTATTGTACCTTTCAGATTTTATTTGCTCTTTCATATTCTCACACTAGGAAGACAATACAATGTTTATGTGTGTGGGGCTGATTTATTTCACTTATTTGCATAGCCTCTAGTTGCATCCATTTATGTATATAAGCCTCAAGTTTATCTTTCTTCATTGCTGAACAATACTCCATTGTGTAAAAATAACACATCCTTTTTATCTGTTCCTCAGTCAGTGGGCATCTGGGTAATTTCCAGGATTTAGCTGAGACAAATTGTCCTGCTGTAAACATGGGTACACATATATTGCTGTGGTATGGTGTTTTGAGTTCTTCTGGAAAGATACCCAGGAGGGAAATAGCTGGGTTGAATGGGACTTTTAATCCTAGTTTTTTGAGGAATCTTCCCACTAATTTCAATAGTCATTTCACCAGTGTATAATCCCATCTACAATGGAGAAGGGTTCCTTTTTCTACAGTCTCTCCAGTATTTGTTATTAGTTGATTTCTCTATGATAGCTATTCTTACTGCAGTGAGATAGAATCTCAGTGTTGTTTTCATTTGCATTTCTTGAATGATCATTATGTTGAACGTTTTTTCATGTATTTATCTGTCATTTTTATTTCTTTTTCTGAGAAGTGTGTATTCATCTCAGAAGCACTATTTTCAAATGGATCGTTGAATTTTGGGGACCTGGTTTTTTTCTTTGCATCTTTATGTGTTCTAGATAGAAGTATTGTGTCTTAGGGACTGTTGGCTAAAATTTTGTTTACAAATTTGTGGATTTTCTTTCACTCTATTGGTGATTTCTTTTGATGTCTAAAACTTTTCAATAGTATAGCATCCTTCCTGTTGATTCTTTAAAGTATTTCCCATGCAGTTTGGTTTTTGTTCATGAACTCTCTGCCTACCCCTATGTCTTCAAGAAATATACCTACTTTCTCTTCCAATAGTTTTAGTGTTTCTGTTTTAATATTTAGATCCTTAATGCATTTTGACTTTAGGGAAAAAAGCAATTTTTCTTTGAGACAATCTAATCTCTTTTTTTTTTCATTCTTAGATAAGTTAATAAGATAATCAAAGACAATTGAATTTAGTGCCTTTGGTCACAATCTGTGACATACGTTGACTGGAACTGCTGTAATAGTCTTATGATGACAAAAGCCAAGAGAACTACCAAATAATCTTTGTGGAAGCTCTGTAAGTTAGAACTATTGAACTAATCAACCATGGAAATATTTGCCTCTCAACTTCCACTTTTAATGAAACACTCTGCTTCTCAGAGTAGAAGACTTTTAGTAGATGCTTTCATCAAAGATATCTAAAATGGAAACCTGCAGGAAAACTAGGCCACTATGTATTTTATACAGGTAATTAGTTAATATTTTTCAAAGCAAGTCAAACACACATGAGTAGGATTTATATAAAATAGCATATGCTATTTATGACAGTTAAGCTTTCTTTTCAGTTTACTAGATTGAGAGACCATCAGTGAGGTGATTGGATCATGAGGACATTGCAGCAATCAGCTGATTAATCCAAGCATTGTGAGAAGGTGGGCCAGCATGGTGGTCTTCTTGTGTTAGTCTTCTTTCTTAACCAACAGGGAGTGAAAGACTTTCCTCCATCTAAACCCTCTACCGCGATGTCCCAGCCTTGGTGTTAGCTTCACATGGACGGAAACCTCAAGAACCATCAGACAAATTAAACCTCTCCTCCTTTAAATTGTGAATATAGGATATTTTGTCTCAGCAACAGAAAAGCTGGCTAATACACCCATCCATGGTCACACAGTTTCCTTTCAATCCATCTTGTTCCTGCTCTGAGGTCACAAAGAGTCTGAAAGATGACCTGGCACTACTGTCCACAGACTAGATACAAGAACTCAGCCTACCCACATTCGTGGGCTCCATGGTGTGCAGATGAGGCAAGCCACATCCCCAGGCTCAACTTTAGCACTGTCGCTGCTGGGGTTCTTGGCTTGTCAGTAAAGGCGCACCTGGCAGCCATATGGCAGCGAAAGGGTGACAGTCAAAAGAACATGTGTGCTGAATCAAGCTGCATGAAGCAAAGCTTCTTGATGACCTTATTTGATTGCTTAGATCCACAGCTGTCTGAAGAAGCAATCGTTCCCAACACTAGTTATGTGAACTCATAAATTCATTCTAGGATGAAGTTCTGTCACATACAACCAAAAAGGCACAGCTAACATAATATGTAGTCTCAAGTAGACTTTTTAAAAAAAATTAATATATAAATTGCATGGCACATATGGGATACTTACTTTGAATTACTATACTGGTGCATGAATACTTGAGATAATTCTATAGGATTTATATAATAAAATTCTTAATAAAAATTATACAAAAGACCCATTTTTTTACATTATTTATTATTTCCTATCTGTCTTAGTTAGTCTTTTCTTGTTGCTCAGACAAATTACCCAACACCCAAAATGAAGGAAGGAAAGGCTTATTTAGCTCACAGTTACTGGAGGTTTCAGTTCATACTTAGCTGTCTCCAAGGCAGAGCAGCACATAGCAGAAAGCAACCTTTCATGGCAGCAGAAAAAAGCAAGAGAGTGAAGGAAGGAGTAGCAGTAACAATAGCAACAGACAGAAGTCTGTGTCTCTTATATTCAGGCTATCTGCCTCAGGCTGGGTATAGCACTCACAACCATAATCCCAGCAGTACTAAGATCCATAGTCCCAGTGGATCATGAGTTAATCTCAAAGTCTAGAAGTCTCCCCCATGACTTACATGAGGTTATGTGTGAACAACTAAACACAAACCATAACACTATCACTTGCAGGGCTTTCAAATATTATTTTTATGATCTTTAAACTTGTTTCTAATCTCCTTCAAACATATTAAATGTACTTAATATATTAATTTTCCTAATTTTGGTATTTGATCTCTTTCAAGGTTTGGTTCTGTTGTTTTGGCTGATGCCAGGATGTTTTTGGTGACTTTTAACTCTGAATTTTATAATTGCAATTTTGTCTATCAGAACAAACTGAGGCTTAAATTTATGGCATTCTTAGAAGCCTGATTTTTAACATGCTTCTTCTACCTAAAACCTAACCTAATATGAGTTAAAATTTATTTTTATCTTGCAATAACAAACAGAAACACCAAAATGACCAACCCTCAGGCTTTGGAAGCAGATTTATTTTACACTGATGTGCACAGAGTGGGAGCATTTCTAAAATATCAGACCCCAAAGACTCAGGGAGGGAGTTTTCATGGGATTGTAAAGGGTTCAGAGATAGAATACTTGACTGCCTCTCATTGGCTCTTACAATTTGCATCACAGTGACTGGCGTTTTCTAACGGACAGATCAACCAGAACTGGAACAGGAGATATTTCCTGGGCAGCTGAATAGCACGCTTGCTGGGGTGGGGGAGGGGTGGTGGCAGCATCTTCTGTTACAGTCTTGGCTTTGTCTGACCCAGTATCAATATTCATCGAATCCATGTGAGGGCTTGAATACAGTTAGGTATTCTCAGGGAAACTCTTCCGTTGTCTGTGTCCTAAAAGTCAAGTGCAAGATGGGAAGTTTTTATTTCTTTTATTTTTTTTCCTTTCCTTTCATTGAAAATAATCCCATTTCTTTTGGTTTCAGTAATTGTACTTTTAAAAAAAAAAGAAATCTGTTTTATGCAGGTTCTTAGTTTTGTCCCTTAAGATTGTGACCAACGAGAGCTGTCAGAAGTCCAAGGGTAGCTGTCAGGGCAAGCACTCTACCTCTTAATTGCATTTGGACTTTAAAACTTTTGCTCTTCAGTGTGCTTGAGGTTTTCTTAGGTTATTGTGCATTCTTAGAGACAGTGTGCACACTTTATCCAAAAATTTTATAATTCCTGTATACCTTTTAAAATAGATTTAGAGCTGGGGATACAGATCAGTGGCATAGCACCAGCCTGGTAAGGGTACAGTCCTGAATTCAATCCCAGCACCCAAAAATAAAAACAAATAACCCACCATATCGGTAGAGGTAAGGGAAACCCTGTAACTATTTATTTATTTATTTTCATTTTATGTATTAGGTACAGGGTCTCACCATACAGTTTGGCCCTGTAGTGATCCTCCTGTTTTCAACCTCCCCAGCCCTGGGATTATAGAATGTGCCACTACGCCTGGTCTCAGTGGCCTGCTCAGAGTGCCCAGGGGTGGAGTAGCGCAGTATGTGGTGCTGGGGATCAAATCCTTGTCCCTGCACTTGCCTAAGCAGGTGCTTATTCCGCTGAGCTATCTTGCTGGCCTTGTAACTATTATATATGTGGATTAATATGAAACCCTCAACACTTCTGACTTAGTGCGGTTACTTCATAAGGTATATACTCCTAATGTATATTTGTGTTTTCTCATATCACTTCTTCATTCCATTTTTACTATTTCATCTACTTCAACTTTGGTTACCCTACTGATTTTCATGTATCTCTTTGAACTGCTCCAAATACTTTCATGAAAAATAGACCTGTAGCTAACAGACCTATACAGCAAACTAAACATTTTTTAAATCATGTTTTATCATTTTGCAAATATAGTGCATTTTTATATAGTTTATATGATTTTTGCTTTTCTTCAAAAATATAAGCAATATGGATATTGTTTTGGGGCCAAAAAATGACTCTAAATATATTCATGCCTAAACTAAACTCTAGTCTAATTTTCTTATATTTGAATCAAAATTAAAAATGAATATTAGGAATATTTAAAAAAAAACAGAAGATATAAACCTTATGTTGCAAATTCCCTAAAATCACTCCATCACACTATTTTCTAAATACAGGTGCATATACTGAAATTGCTGGAAGTTATATTTTGTTGAACAAAATATATGACATCCAAAATATTTTTGTTCTCATTTAATTTATTTATTTGATTTATGTATTTGGTAGAGGGTCTCGCTATGCATCTTGGACTCCTAGTGATCCACCCCTCTCAGCTTCCCCAGTGCTGGGATTGTAGGTGTGCTCCACCATGTCTGGTTTTGGTGGCCAGCTCAGCGGACCCCCAACAGGGCTAGCACAACGGGCAGTACCAAGGACAGAACCTAGGTCCCTGTGCTTGCCAGGCAGGCACTTAGACTGCTGCGCTATCTCCCTGGCCCTTTTATCCTAATTTTAATGAAAATCATATGGGACAATTTTTGTCACTTATATTTAACGCATACCTTCTGATGAACATTCTGTTCCACAGCTCTTTTGTTGTGATTGATTCATTTACATTTAATAATGGAGAAGAACTGATTTGCCGTTTTAAATATAACATGTTTCCAAAATTAAAGCAAATAGTTGTAGAGAATAGAGCCATGAGGAGCTTATGTTCCTTTTTAAGAAATATGAGCAAATTTTGTCATACTGCATTTAAAATGGGCATCACTGACTATTGCCTTTGTGAAGCTCTATTCATAAAATGCTAGCATCAGAGTGAGCTGCTTGGCTGTGTACATCTTTAATAACTGAGATACAGTGAGGAGAAAAAAACTTCTTTTTGTGTAACTTCAGTAGACAAGAAAGTAGCTCATCCTCTACTACACTACTCCTGAGTTTATTCCCCTACACACAATTCTCAAAAATTCATGAACAGTAAGTGAAAGGATTGGCCATTGTTTTTAAAAGTCTCTAGCGGTCAGTTTATTCTGGATTACAAAATGCCTATATAGTAGGAAACCTGTTTTGCATTTCAGAGTCACCATGGTTATGATTTAGCCTGTTTTAAAAAGCAAAGAATTGACTTACCAAAATGTGTTAATAAGGATAGCCCAAATATCGAGCTTTATCATCTGAGAAAAAAGTCTGTGAACAGTATTTCTTCAAAGGAAAAATAGAAATATAAAGGAAGCTGATGCAGCAGTATACTTAATCGTGCCTCTAAGGAAAATGGTATTTGGGTGAAAGCAGTCTTTTGAGGACAACTGACATTCCCAGATATACAGAAATACTTGCTTGTGTTTTGATATTGTGAGCTTCAACATTCATAGACCTTTAAATTGTTAATTTGCTTTATCCACTAAAGAAGAAAAAACAATGAAGTTAGCATTTACTAGTCTGCTTGGAGCTAAAGAAAGCTAGGTATTTTTATCAATACCAAAGTGACTGTTATGTGACTAATTGTAGATATAAAAAAAGAGAAAGTTCAGATTTTTGTAAAACAATTATATCCAAATTAAACATTTTATTCCCACAAGATATCATAAAATAATTTATATGTGTAGTGCTATCATTTAAATTAAGTTTCCTATTTGATTGTGTATTTCTTTCATGACATTTCTTTCTTTTTTCAACAAATAACACACTGCATATATTCTTCTTAGTGGTTAATTGCTGTACAAGATGCGAACTTGAGATTCTATTTACAAACACCATTAGAACAATTCATTCTGTTCATTAAGAGAATGCAACTATATATCTATCCTAACCACTTTGAATACACAGATACAAAATGGACATGCATCTGTATACCCTATTTTTTCTAAGTTCCGTTA